>NC_134691.1:125623790-125923790 GCF_050947455.1 Rhinoderma darwinii | reverse complement strand
AATATTAGGCAGGTGGATTTAATGTTATGGCTGATTTGTGTATAGCGGAACTTTCCTGATAATCTTTTTTGCTGGTGGTTTAATTGCTTTAGTTTAAAACCATTATTTCCTTGCTGTATTCAGCTCTCTGTCTTCCATTTGAGCCCATTTGAGCTCGTGGTGGGATTGTGCCTCTATACAGCATGTAAAGGTAGGGCAAAGACCGTGAATTTCAAACTACCTAAGGAGATGTTCAAATGTGAAAGATTTCTATTATTAAAAAAAAAATCTGCAGCAGAAATCCATCCCATACTTCTGAATAGGGTTTGTAAGTTTCCATGAACATGCTGTCAATACAACCTCATATATAAGTATGGAATGGATTCCGGTAACCAAAATCTCAGCAGCAGAAATGTGCCGAATGTGAATATATGAAGATCTGCTAAGTGTATGTTCACCCAAGCTCTTCTGCCTCTTCGTATAGTATAATTTTGTACATGCGTTTTTCCAGCCATTTTTTGTTCTATAGAGAAGGTTATGGAGACAAATTATTGACAGATAAGATAAGATAAATAGATAGATAGACAGACGGACAGACAGACAAAGAGAGATAGATAGATAGATAGATAGATAGATAGATAGATAGATAGATAGATAGATAGATAGATAGATAGATAGATAGATAGATAGATAGATAGATAGATAGATAGATAGATAGATGATATATGATATAAGAGAGATAGATAGATAGATAGATAGATAGATAGATAGATAGATAGATAGATAGATAGATAGATAGATAGATAGATAGATAGATAGATAGATAGATAGATGATAGATAGATAGATAGATAGATAGATAGATAGATAGATAGATAGATAGATAGATAGATAGAGAGATAGATATGAGATAGATAGATAGATAGATAGATAGATAGATAGATAGATAGATAGATAGATAGATAGATAGATAGATAGATAGATAGATAGATAGATATGAGATAGATAGATAGATAGATAGATAGATAGATAGATAGATAGATAGATAGATAGATAGATAGATAGATAGATAGATAGATAGATAGATAGATAGATAATATGTTATTTGGTAATATACTAGTAAATGTGTTTTTCTCAAAGTTTAAGAAAATTTAGCACAACAATTATTGTTGATTCAAAATTATTTTTCTGAAGGTACTTAAAAAATAAATGTAAATATGCTGGGATGTGATAAGTAAAATGTTACTCTTATTAATGTGTAATTAAAAATGTGATATTGCATACCACTTGCTAAAAGCAACAAATTATTATCACTAATGATTGTATTCAGAAGTGTGAAATAGTATTCTTTGATGGCTATCTATTAATAACTTTGTACAAATTAGGCTCTCAGCCATCATTCTTACTTATAAAAAAAATAAATGAAAACCTCTAAACCTATAAACAAAAATATATCAATATAATATAGTAAAAGTATTATTCTCTTCTGCATATGCATTTCTTTGCCAAAGCTAACCTGTTTTTACAATGTTCACTGTTTTGCAAATTTAACATATCCCCCATGCCCAGCACCATGTGAGCTGTAACATACGGCACTCGAGTTGACAGGTACTCTTTAATGTAATTAATTAAAATATTAAATGGGTTGTCCACGACTGGACAACTGATGACCTATCCACAGGATAGGTCATCAGTATATGATCGGTGGGAGTCCGACTCCCGGATACAGCAACAATCAGCTGCCCCGGGAACTGGACATCCATGCCGGAAGGAGATGGCTCCGGTCACGGAATAGTGGCCGAGCTGCAGTACTGCAGCTCTGCTCCTATTCAAGTGAATAGGAGCAGAGCTGCAGTTCTGCAGAACTGCCGTTATGCAGTGGTCGGTGCCATCTGCTTCCAGCTCCAACTACTGCTTACCCTTCAAAACATCCGGCGCGCAGAGGCAGCCGGAGCAGCTGATCGGTGCGGGGTCCGGGTGTTACACCAGCACCTTTCATATACTGATGACCTATCCTGAACAACCACTTTAAGTCTTGAGGCATTTATTACTTGTGCATAGCAAAAAAAATGTATTTAGCACACAAAAGCTTTTAGGCTCTAGCACTCACTGAGGATCTTTTGCCGGCCTATGTTGCTTTATGTTTACTCTCTAACTTGATCCATAAAAGTTAAACACATTCAACATCCATTTTAACTGCATAGCATACAAATCCATTTAATGTCTGGTAAAATTGAAGTCGGTATAACACTCAGATTAGGTAATATTTCGTTATTTTAGCAAGTAATAAAGAACTAGTGCTACTCACAGATTCTCTATGTCCACTATCTCACTTAGGCCTGATTCACATGAACGTGTCCGTTTTGCATCTGACACATTTGTCATGCTTTGCAGTTCTGTGTGGCATCTGTGTGTGTTCCGTGTGGCATCAGTTGTTAATGTTTGTTTATGAACACATCTCTTTATTTATTTATTTTTTCTCTTCATTTCTTATGAACTTGTGCGCAAATCACGGACAGCACATGGATGTGTGTCCGTGTGCTGTCCGTGATTTTCACGCACCCATTGATTTCAATTGGTGCGTAATAAGCAAAAAACACACAAGAATAGGACATGCCGTGAGTTTCATGCATGAAAAACTTTGCATGTCTGAATGTCTCCATTGAATCGAATAGGTCCGTGTGACGCCCGTTGTTTTAACGACCCTCACACGGACGTACAGATGTAGCCGTCTTTGTCTTGACACAGTGGAAAGATCGATTATCTTGACTTTTTCAATAACTTTTCAATGGCTTGTGTTGTGTGATAGCACACTGCAGCAAGTTATCAGAGTCAAGATAAAGATTGCTACATCTGTATTACATGCTGGTGTGAATAAGGCCTAAATGATATGGTGGTGTGCATTCTAGGAGATAGGCAATGTATTGTAGGTGTGTGTTTGTCCAGCGGTATACAGTATTGCTAAGATGGTTCTTGAGAAATCTACAGTAGTGCCACACAGGAAGGCTGTGCTAAGACAGAGGGTACAAGTGCATAAATGGACTAACACAATACGCAGAACTGACTTTAAGAATTTTCCTGGTAATATGTTGTACAAGGGAAGGAAAAGGAACCAGACTTATTTGTTCCAAGCCCTATGCATCTCTGAGTGTCTGAAAGAGAAGCCATCACCGCTTTCCTCCTGTGTATCTCACCAGAGACTGGCATGAAGACGGATAACATAGTGTCTACTTGAGTAGTGCGTAATGCTCTGGGGAATTGGTTGACTGAAGTGATGTTTCATCCATTACGACTCTCACAGAAGGATGCAGTTTGAAATATACATTATTAAGGTCTAAGTTCACTCTTTTGTTGTTTTAAAGTGGGTTCATTGCAAAATAAAAATTGATCACTATGGATCTGTCAATAGATCCTGTATGTTCCTATTGCATTGTGTTTCCCTTTGTATTTGCTTGCATCTGTTTTGTCAGGGCCTTTTAAAAAAAAAACACGTCTTGATAAGCTTAATGTTACCTGCCTTCTGTGGTCCAGTACAGAATGAGTTTGTTTTGATCCATTCAAATTATCATTAATGCTTATGAAGTGACAGATTGAGTCGCATACAATTTTAAAGAGGTATTCCCATCACAGACATTTATGGCATGGAGAGAGCTGCAAACACGCACGGTCACCACTCCATTCGTTCTATGCCTTGATGTTGCAGCCGGTGGCCACCTAAACAGGCAGAACAGGGGTTAGGTGAACCCTGTTTTGTAGATAGGCATTGGTCCCAGTGCTGGGACCTACATCCATCGTCCATCACAAGCTGAGCTTACGCCGTCAGCACCAGCTGTCAGCTGTATGCTATAGCTGACACTCTGCTGCAATGGCTGGGATTGGAGATAACTCAGATCCTGGCCATTTAATCCCTTAGATGCCGCAGTGAACGACAAATTTATGTATTTATTTTTGCAGTGTGCAACTCTTGGTTACCTTATATCAGGTTTTTGAACCAATTTTAATGCATTTTAATTCACTCCTTTTTTTGCTGGATCATACCCCCTTTCCCGCTAAGCCTCTTGTCAAGTGCGGCGCAAAAATTGTCTATAATAATTAATAAACAAGGCATACAGCATTTATGTCAGATTTGTGGCTTAATTTAAGCCAAACTTCTGGCGCATCTTGAATAGTAAATTTGCACCATTGGAGAAGATTTAGGAAAACTAGTGGAATAGTAAAGTGAAGGAATGGCCCACGACAACTTATCGGGTTTGGCTATCATAATTTAAAGGGCTTCTGAAAAATGAAAGCTGGAATCTGATTGGTTGTTATGGGCAACTCATCCGTTTGTTTTGCACTAGTTTTGATACATCTCAAAATCAGTTTTAGATTTAAAAAACATTGCTCCCATACCATAGCATAGCTCTTACATAATTCATGATATTTGGACTGGGGCATTGAGGTAGAATACTAAAAATAAATCAGACTTTAACAGTTCCAGCTTGGCACTTTTTTATTATTTAGGGAGGAATTGTGGATACTGTATGTATAAACACATTGCTTTTACATATTTGCCTCTAATTGACAAGTATGTATTCAGAATCAGCCGCCTAGTGTTGCCATTAGGACTTTTATTGACTGGTAAATGCTTGTGGCTATAAATACAGTATATAGCTGCTCAAAAAAGGTTTTAAATGCATTATGTGCTTCATAGTGGAAGGGGATCCGAGGTACTATATTCTCTCCCATAGTAAAGTAATAATTAGTGCATTGCTCTTGCACTCTCCATCAGATGTTATTGATCTATATCTTTTCTGAAAGCTTGGATTCTTGAAAATTAATAGGAATATTCAATATTATCACTTTAATAATATTGGCAGCCAATATCAGAGAGACTGTCCAAATTTCACGTGACACTGCCATCCAATACATTATTCTGTGATAGAATCTTTGGTTTTACATCACAATAAATATTCTGGGTACATTACCTATGCAGTTTTCAAAGCCTAAAACTTTACATTCCTATCAAATGAGTACTAAAAGAACTTGGAACGCTACACAACTTATCTAATGCATGTGTAGCGGATTAATATTGAATTTAGTAGAGCTAAATTGATGCTTTCTATATCCAGCTCATTAGCCTTAAAAATATTTGTCTATTTATACCCTGAAGAAAAAATATATTCCTGTCTGTTAAGAAAGCTAGTGTTTGCCATGCCTTATGTAGTCATATAAAAAAGAAACAACTTCTATCAACAATAGACAACTGCTGGGTTAATGCTCTATTAGTGACCCATTTAGGTGAATGAGACTGACCTGCAATACCAGACACAGCCCAAATACAAGTGTGGTGCTGTTTTGTAAAAAAAAAAAAAATCTGACTCTTTTTACTAATTTCAAACTTCTTTAAGCTTACATCTAGAGGCTGTTAGGCCTCATGCACACGGGTTTGCGGGCATGATTGCACATGATTGCGAGCACGGCCCATAAAAAACGAAAAGTAGGACATACTCAATAATTCCCGGCACGGTTCTATGGCACGGACACCTATCCATAGAGATATGGAATGGTGTTCGCGGCCAACAGACCTGGGCGGGTCCGTAATTGCAGACCGTATTATGGTCCGCAATTACGGAGATTTTTTACGGTCGTGTGCATGTGGCCTAAAGGACCCCCTAAATATGCTAAAAGTAATAGCTACATCCAGTGGTAGTCTGCAAGGTGTATAAGGAAAATCATGTATGGTCATATTTCTAGCTCATGTTTCATCTTTCTGGAATTTAATATTCCAGGTCCCCTGCCAAACAGGCAGCTCCAATCAGGAAGAACCCTTGTGATCATATTCTATCAGAGTAAGGCCGTATGCATATTTTAGGGAATAGGGAACCATTAGAGATGCAAGGGTACAATAGGGCACCCTTAGAGGTGCATAGGGCCAAATGACGACATTTCATACGGGGGCATACAAAGGTTTTCTGTCGGAATCTGTACATATTTGACATGCGGTGTCAGATGTCCATATGTACAGAACTATTGTCCCCTGGAAGCATTGCCCTGCAGTTCCCCCAGCCCCATAGTATTTGTCACCATACCTACCATCAATGCAGTAAATTCCTGTCTGCGTTTTATGTTTATACAGGATATCATCTTATGCTTTAAAGATATAGCGGAAGGTTAAAAAAACCAATGTAACCGAACTCTACATCTATTACAGACTATTCAAATATAATACAAACACTTCAAATAAACTCGCGGCATATTGTATTTCAAGATTACCTTTTGCGCCTGAAATCAAGCTACATGCGATAACCCCGTGACAAATTTACAATATGCTATTGTGCATGAAGAAGATCTGATCAATCCTTTTTTATTATTACTATACAGAAAAATAGAAATCAGAATATTTGGCTTTAATCTTTCAAAACATGTACAGTAGCTGTGCGTCAGGCTTGGTATTTTTATTAAAGTCACAAGACAGATAGGTCAATTACAGCTTGAGTTGAGGTTAGATCATTTATTCTTATGAAACATTCACAATACCTACTCAATCTTCAGCAAAGGGAGTAATGAAGACGCCATCTAGACTATGCATATAAACAGAGAAATGTTAAGACTTCCTCGTCTTTACTTAGTGCTCTTTAAAGCTCATTTACACCGAGTAATAAAAGTACATTATGTTATTAACAAAATGTCAGAGTGTCACTTCTAACCTGGAATGAGCACATTTAACATGACAGGTGTTAGAGAACTCCATCTGGTTCAACATCTCCATTCCCTGAACAATGAGCGCTAGGCTAAGCTGAGTTCTAGGCTTTTATTTATATTTTTCATTTTGTGCAGGAAATTGCTTAAACTTATTGCATAATACATCACATTTAAAGCAAAGCACATCAATCTCTTTTTAGAAGAAGAAATAATTATCTCATACAATTATTGTTCAATTACGAGGTTTTGTAGAAAATTGTGCTCTTGGCCTTTGAAAGAAAAATCATTAATGCAGTGTTTGGAAGACTTCATTTTAGTCACATTATTACTTTCATATTTACATTATTATGGCTGCGCAGTTTATTATATCTTATCAATTTATCATTATGAGTATTTTATTTTCAGTTAAAACATAAATATTGCATTGGTGAAATGAGAAGGTGAAATTGATTTGTTGAATGTGGGTTCAAGCAAAAATAATAAAGATGGCCATACAGAGCATTGGGCAAGAAAAAATAGAAAATTAAATGCCTTCAATTTCTCAATGCATATAAGCTACTAAACATAGAGTTATAATCAATCTGTAATTTTTTTGGGTCTATCATTCTCTGGTAACTAATTTCTTAATGTATCTTAGCAGTCAGAGCTCCATTTTTCTGGTACAGAGCCCCAAATCTCCTGCATTACCATAAAGTTACATGATACAACTCTTGCTGCCTGCAGCAACCACTAGGGGGCGCTTAGGAGCAGACTACAAACTGCTCTATTATTTAGGGCAATGTATATCATCATGAAGTCAGCATCTCTCTAGTGGGGGCTGCAGGCAGTCAGAGTTTTCTCATTTATAGTCAGTGACTTTATGCTGCCCTCAGAAAGAAGTGAGAGGCACTCTGATTTTCTGATTTCACTTATGTCTGATAGTTGAGTCATTTTAGAGAACTAACATTTAGAGCGTTAAGTTCTCTAAAATCTCTTAACTATCAGACATAAGTGACATGCCGTTGAAATCAGTGTGTTTGTCAAGACTTTATGCTGCCCTCAGCAGCATAAAGTTACTGACAGGTTTCCTTAGACTCTATGGGGGTAATTTACCAATCATTCTAAGTTTTCTGACATATAAAAGTTGTAAAAGGACCAAAAAGGTCACAATTTGCGGAGCCGAGAGTGGCCTTTTTCGCCGCCTTTGCAACATTTGTGGAAAGGAGGTGTGGCTTTTGGAAAAGGGGCGTGTCCACTGCAACCAGATTTTTATAGTTCTTCATGACCATTGTTGCCATGCATCAGGTTAATTTCTTTAAAAATTAACTCTAACCTTGCATCCTTTTACAGTAAATCAACAAATATAAGGTGAGGAGAAAGAGTTAGGTCCCATGAACACGACTGTATTTTTCATCTGTAATTACGGACCGTAATACCGTACCGTAATTATGGACCCATTCACTTTTCCGTATTTTTACGAATGGGTGTCCGTGCCGTAGGAATTATAGAACTTGTCCTATATTTGTAAGTAATTACGTCATGGACTCCCCATAGAAGTCTATGGCCGCTTCCATAATTACGGACGACGATGGATGTGCATTGTATCCATCCGTAATTACGGAAGCATTGCTATGTGACGCCAGGGGATTACCCAAGATTCCTCCCTGTTTTTTTTTGCAGATCCGTAAATACGGATACATTACAAATGCACTTCAGATCATATTTACGGACACCGTTCCCTATATGCGTTTGATTTACGGATGACTATAAATAATATTATGGATCTGTATTTACGGACAGTAATTACGGATGGATAAAATCTACGGACGTGTGCATGGGGCCTTAGGCAGGAAATGCATCTGCAGTTTCAAACTCTATGTGAGGCTGCATGCTGTAAGAGAGGAATCAGAAGGGAAAAAGCATATGATTGGCTCAAAGCACACATCAAAGCTTATACAACAAACCAGGAACAGCTCATCCACCCTGCAAGCGTAGAGAGAGAAAATATGTATTTACAAAAGACATGGAAAAACATCCAAAAATAAAACCACAGGTTAAACAGACATTTTGAAAGTTCACTTAACATCTACAGCTACTTAAAGAGACTCTGTCACCAATTAATCAATTCACTATCTCCTAAGTAATTTAATAGGCGCTTTGCTGCTGATAGCTACAGAGTGATTTGTTTTAAAATATTGTTTATTATTTGCAAAGTTATAAGCATTGTTTTTTTTAAATATGCTAATGTTGCTATACTTGCCAAATGGGAGGTGACTCTTTCTTTTCACTCTGGGCGCTGTTATATTTTCTGTATGATGCTGTCCAATCAGCATACAGCTTCTCCCCCTACCCTGCCCAGCAACACAGTGTGGTCATATAGCATACAGCTTCCATTCCCAACTATGTATTCAACTGTGGATAGCTCCGGCTGTGTCACAGATAGGGCCACGTTCACACGTCGCAAAAATTTTCCGCTGCAAATGTTGGTGCAGATTCGGGGCAATTATGCAGTGACACTAGTTCTGTCAGTGACACTAGCAGGGCAAACCAATCGCCTACTGACACGGCGAGACCACTAAGATTATGCAAGGGAATGATGCTGAAGCGCAGATTGATGAGTAATTGTGCTGTTTGTAACAGTATTAATCCCTAATCTATACAAACATTGTATGCGGTAGAGAATGTTACACAACTAAACTAAGCAAACATGTCATGTGATTTATACTGCACTCTCCGAGAGCAACATATAAAAGGTTCTCTATAAAGGCATTTTTCAGGCAAAACAAAGAAAAGATCATTTAAATAGTCCAAGAGATAGCACAGTGACAGTCTGTGGGTGAATAGATCCCTTTCCTTTCTACCTTGCAGGTTATATAAGGTTCCCTAGGGTTAGAAACAGGTAGTCAAGCAAACTAACGTTCCCACAGGCTGAGAAAATCAGCTGCAACTGAAGAGCAATAAAAAGCTTCAGAAAAGTGCTGAAAAAGTAAATGCAGTAAATTATACACTATTGGTGATGACATGACTAATAGCTTAGACTATTTTAATCAGTGGGACCAAAATTGTATAAGACTGTGCCTGACAGTCAATGTCCCCCCTTCAATGGCAAGACAACAGAATTAGACTTCACCTATAGTAATCTCCTTTCTCGGGGACTAACAGTATAAAAATAAGATGATGATGATGATGTCAGACAGATTATGGACAAACGGATGATGAGTGATAATAACAGTCGGATGATGGTAACAAATGGATGATGGGTGATTACAACAAAATGAGCCTAACTCTAGATAACCTTACATTTATCCCTGAATTTATCCAAATACCACTGACCCTCACTGTCTCAAAAACAGTCCCTAATGGACTCTGTAATCTGCAGACACTGTCCCTAACACAACACCAGAAAACACTAGAAACCAGATGCAGTGAAAACAAAACGTAACAGATCTAAAACACAGTGAGACCAGATGAAGCAGAACAGAGAATAATAGAGAAAGGATAAAGCTTAATAGCTAAACAAGACCAAACACAGAAGCAAATAAGGACTGAGGAAATACAAGATAGAGCTGAAAAAAATCACAAGTGTACAGAGAAGTACAAAGCAAACACACATAGCATACGCTATCACCCGGATAATACTGCTGGATTCTTAAAGAGAGGCAGACCAATCAGGTCACTCTCTTTAAACGAGCCCCAGTTGCTCACATCAGTGTGGTTACCTGACTTGCATTGATTAATCACTGATTGTTGTTAGCAACAGCCCCAGCAGATGATGAATAGCTAAAAGATGACAAGCGTGCAGGAACCGACCTTCTACTCGTAACAGTACAACTTTTCAAGAAGGACTGAAGATTCCTTAACACTAGGTTTACCTGGCTTTGCAGCCAGAAAGGCTATTATCAATCTGCTGACATGAATGTTTCTAGGTGGTACCCAAGACCACTCCTCTGAACCATAACACCGCCATTCTACAAGATAATGGAGCTGTATTCCACGCCACTTAGAGTCAAGGATCTTCTTAACCATATACTTATCCTTACCATGGACAAGCACAAGTGGTGTTCCAGAAACAAACTTCCTAAAAGAACAGACTTTAAAGGTAACAATGAAAGGTTCTGAGAATTCTCATGCTTCAGGGCAACTCCAACGAAAAAAAAGAAAATAGATTTTTCTGCTTTAGTATATTAAAGGGACCAATACACCTGGGACCCAGTTTCTCACATGGTGGCCTCAACCTGATGTTCTAGGTGGACTATGATACTCTATCTCACACCTTGAACTTATTTGGCATGCAGGGGAGATCAGACTTCCATTTGATGCAAAGAGCAGCTGTACCTAAAGCCCTATGGACCTTACTCCAAACTGTTTTCAGCCTTCTGATCCTCTGTCTGACCAACATAACTCCAGAACACATGCCAACTCTGAATGAGGAATTTTTTGGGAGGAAAACTGTAATTATAGATGAATGGAGAGACATTAATGGACACATAACACAAATTATTTTATACAAATTCTGCCCCAATGGCAGAAACAAGGACACATAATTTTGTAATTTTGAGGCATAACACTGGAGATATTTCTTTAAGGTCTGGTTCACACTCTTGGTTTGACCGTTAGTCCACGGGTGATAAGTGTTGCAGAAGCTCAGAGCAATACCGAGTTAGCATAAAAAGCCCTCTAAAACCTGGTTACAAATCTGGTGCCCTTGCCTGACACAATGTTTTCTGGTATACTAAGTAGCCTGACAACCTGCAGGACAAAAAGTGTAGACACTTTTTCAGCAAAGGGTAAGCCGGGCTTGAGTACCCGGGCTAGAGTCACCCTCAAAATAACATTTTGAGGGTAAAGAATGCCTTATGAGCTCCAGAAGACAAATTAGCCAGATTGGCCCCTTCAAAAAGCAGTTATGGGAGCCATTATAAAAGAAAAATATCTTATAAATGTCATATAGTATTTAGCAAACCACAAAAAATTCTGCACTGCCTTGAGATTAGTGGAAAGTGTTAAATTCTGGATGGCCCACACCTTGACTGGGTCCATGGAAATTCCCTGAGGGGAAATAATATAGCCCAAAAACCAATGCTCCCAACCTCAAACTCCCACTTTATAAAAAAAAAAGTGGTTCTCTCTTAAGTTAGACAGTACTTTTTTTAATATGGGAATGATGTTGTTTCAAGGACAAGACAAATATAGATATATCGTCCAAGGACACAACCACAAATAAAAATATCATCGATAGGATCCTGGAAGACTGCCAGGGCATTACAGAGCCCGAATGGCATTGCCAAGTATTCATTATGCCCTGTATGCATGTTAAAGGCTGTTTCTCATTCATCCCCCTCCCAGATCCTAATGAAATTATAAACTACTTTCAGATCGATCTTAGAAAATATGACTGCTTTCTTGAGCTGGTCAAATAATTCAGAGATGTGGGGAGTAATCTAGTGGTTATGTATTGAGATCTAATTAAGTCCCCAGTTATCTATACAGGGCTGAAGATCGAAATCCTGTTTGGCCACGAAAAAAAACCAACACTGGCTGAGGACATGGAGGGATGAATACATTCCTTCTCCAGGTTCTCCTTGATATAATTCTGCATTCCCCAGGTTTCAGAAACTTTCAGGGGCAGATAGAAGTATGTGCTCGCATTGGGAATATTAAAGCCTGGAACCAGATCTATTGGACAGTCACTTTCCCTATGAGGGGGAAGATCATTAGCGATCTTTTTACAAAACACATCTACATATTCATGGTATTCTAAAACTCACATCTTGCAGACCAGTGGCAGCGATACAAATAGTGACCAAAAGCACCTCCCTGAACATGCTATTCCCTATTTGGGTTAATTTGTCAGAACCTCCATTGACTACTGTAAGGACTAATGTGGGGTTACTCAAAATAATAGGGTAACTAGAAAAATGAATTAATAAAAAAGAAACTGTCTCCAAGTGGAAACCTCCTACTGACAACCTAAGACCAGTGTGCAATCTAAGTCTCAAATACTGATGTTGTCCTCCAGAGGCACAGGAGTGAATCCCAAACTTTGGGCCTAGCCAAAATCTAAGAAATCTGCTGTAACACCTCAATCTGCAGAGGCCTGTACAGGCAAGGATACACATTCCCACTAAATCTTAGTTTGCAATAACAGTATAATTTTGGGAGGGAAATTAAAATCAGATAGTAGAACCTCCCTTTTACCTCCTAGGCTTTGAAGTTTCCCGTCTTAGGGGCAGAATGTTCCTTATTGTCACAATATAAACAAAGACCTAGGAGTCTACTTCTATCCTTGTCCATTTTAAAGAGCCTCATTTGCATTGGCTCTGTTTCTACCTCACTAGGATAGGTGAAGACAGAAGCATTACATGTGGTAGCCTCACTCTCTGACCTACTCTCTCTGATGCGCCACTAGATGTTCATGGTTAATAAAATTAGGATGGTTAGAGAGTCACATCGAGGAAACTGTACCATGACATCTTAAACTTGGTCTGAGCGACCCAAACTGTACTGACTACTGAATCCAGAATCATTCCAATCACTATCAGTGACCCATTGTCTAAACTCTGCAGAGTATTTCTCTGCAGTTCTGAATCCTTGTTTTCAGGAGAGTAAATGGGCAGCAGCAGGGGAAGCAGCATCTGGGTCATCATATGGGACCCCTAAAACAGAAAGGAAGGCACTCGCACTTACTGCGAAATCCCCAGACCTGAGAGTGGGGGTTCCCTTTCAGGAGAGTCTTACTAATACCCACTCTCTGAGTGTGAATCTGGAGACCTGGGTACTAGAATACTAGAAAAACAGTTTGGTCATTTAAATATGGGTTATAGGGGGCCTGCACAGATATCACAGTATTATTCTGTATGTTTTGAGTTAGCTGTTCTTGTGTGGCAACTCGGGTAAGGACTAGAGATGATCGAATTTCCAGAAATTCAATTTGGATTTGACTTGATTTGGTCTGAATAAATTTGTTGAGAATGGCAAATGCCCCGATTGCCCTGAAAACTCGTGTCTAACTCATCTCTACACACAGGAGAGGTCAAGTTAGTGATGAGTATGGACTTTGGAAGGGGACATGGAATATATAATGTGGCACTAATCTAAGCTTTACTATGGAGCCCCATGGTTACCACTGCTGTTTGCATTATCGATTTTCTGCAGCATTACACCTGCATGTGACATGATAATTTTTTTTTCCTGTTCGGAGATATAATAGGGTACCTTGTGACTTTTTTTGTGTGCATTATTCCTGTGCTATGATACCATTGTGCACATTATCCCTGTACTGTGACAACACAGTGTGCATTATTGCTGTACTGTGGCATCACTGCGTGCATTATCCATCTGTTTTAAAATCACTGTGTGCATTATACCTGTGTTTTAGGATGACCAAAATAATCACAAACTTTTCATTTTATGAACTTGCTGTTACTGTTGATCATGGTGAAGTGGGGTCTTAATCCAAGTTTTGCTATGGGGTCCCTTGGAATTGCTGCAAAACAATGTACAACAGATTTGCTAAGTTTGTGTGTGTACCATTATAACTAGGAGATGATGAACCTTCACGAACAGACCAGTTGTTAGTAACACTCACCTATAAATCCTTTCAGGACAAATGCACCAAATCATATAAACATATATATTACGTTCATATATATTCAAGTTCAGTTTCTCTCCATAAATTATATGCTGCTCTCTGATAAGTCAGCATAAATCACCTGACAAATTCTCTTTAATTCATTGCATTAACATATAGTACAATTTTTTAACAGCCACTTAGAAATGTTTCATTATTTGTCAAAATATTCATCTTGAAATTGTGAGGATGTCTGGAAATATTTGGATGAATTTGTGACTATATTAATTGCTAATTACTCCAAAAGCATATGCACAAAATAGTTTATAATGAGCATTCCAGTAATTGTCATTTTGCAAGAATGGGACAAAACTGTTTGAAGTCAAAAGTCCCTTGAGACAAAAACATTCAATAAGTAACTCAGCTTTTGCAATTTATTGCTCTGAAAGCCACTCAGCTAGATGACAAAATTAAATTATTCAGTAAATACTGCAGTGTTCTCTTTTGTCATGAGAGCATTTCATGATATAAAAGTCCTCAATGAGCTATTTATCATATGTTTAACGCATTATATATTACAGTGCCTGTCATCAGATCTATTTTTATTTGCTTGCACGCATGCTAATGAATGTACAAGAATAAAGCATTAGCAGTAATAAGTGTCTATAGAGAATAGATGTAATTTTTAGGAAACTGTCAGCTTCTCCTTTGCTTATATTAGATTATAGTGCATGAATTATTTGGTAACGTGTGCAAGAAATCTCTAATAGTCCAAATCTGTCAATGCATATTTTATAAATAGTTTCTATTAAATCAGGGCTTTTCAATCTTTATCTACTAAGGGACTCACCATTCAAAACTTGGTGATGCTTGGGCCAAACCTGTGGTCAAAGTCCATAATCTAAGCACAAAATGAGACAACTACATTATATTACCAAAGATTGTTGCAACCAGTGGCGTAAATACCACCATAGCAGCCGTAGCGGCTGCTACGGGGCCCGTGGCATGAGGGGGCCCGTGTTGCCCGCTGGCACGGGCCTCCACCATGGCCGGAGGCTCCGCTAGCTGCCGCTATGGCTGCTATAGCGCGACGCCACTGAACACTACGGCAGAGCAGGGAGGTATCTCTCCACTCTGCCATTAAACAAAAGACATGTATCCCCTATCCACAGGATAGGGGGTACATGTATGATCGCTGGCAGCGATAGGGAGAACGGGGGACCGAAAGTCCCCTGAAGTTCTCTATGATAGACCTCGGACTTCCGGGTTCTGTGTCGGCAGCTCCGTAGAAATGAATGGAGCGCCGGTCGCGCTTGTGCGCATGCGTGACCAGCGCTCCTTTCATTTTTATTGAACTGCGCAGACGCCGGAAGTCAGAGGTTAGTCATGGAGAACTTGGGGGACTTGTAGATAACGCCATACAGCCCCTCTGTAGATAGCGCCATACAGCCCCCTCTGCAGTTAGCGCCATACAGCCCCCACTGTAGAGAACGCCATACAGCCCTCACTGTAGAGAACGCCATACAGCCCCCCTGTAGAGAACGCCATACAGAGTCCCCCCTGTAGATAACGCCATACAGCCCCCTTTGTAGATAACGCCATACAGCCCCCTCTGTAGATATCTACAAAGGGGGCTGTATGGCGTTATCTACAGGGGGGGACTCTGTATGGCGTTCTCTACAGGGGGTCTGTATGGCGTTCTCTACAGGGGAGGCTGTATGGCGTTCTCTACAGTGGGGGCTTTATGGCGTTATCTACAGAGGGGCTGTATGGCGCTATCTACAAAGGGGGCTGTATGGCGTTCTCTACAGGGGGGCTGTATGGCGCTATCTACAGGGGGTTCTGTATGGCGTTCTCTACAGAGGGGCTGTATGGCGTTATCTACAGAGGGGGCTGTATGGAGTTATCTACAAAGGGGGCTGTATGGCGTTCTCTACAGAGGGGCTGTATGGCGCTATCTACAAAGGGGGCTGTATGGAGTTATCTACAAAGAGGGCTGTATGGCGTTATCTCCAGGGGGGCTGTATGGCATTATCTACAGGGGGGCTATATGGCGTTATCTACAGGGGGGCTGTTTGGCGTTATCTACAGGGGGGCTGTATGGCGTTATCTACAGGGGGCTGTATGGCGTTCTCTACAGGGGGGGCTGTATGGCGTTCTCTACAGTGGGGGTCTGTATGGCGTTATCTACAGGGGGGGCTGTATGGCGTTACCTACAGGGGGGGCTATGGGGCCCAGTCTTTCCTAGTTACGCCCCTGGTTGCAACCATAGATAACCCTGTGCCGCATATGATCACTTCTCTTAAGTCTGCCTCCTAGCTGCCTAGCTGTGTCTCACCAACAACTGGGGGCCCCTTCTCACCCAGATATGAAGGTCATCTGCTTAATAATGGTTTAAACCTGGTACATGGCCGCGACTTCCGACAGTACAGATAATCTGTGCGCCATTGCCGGGAGCTGCGGCCACAGACTGTGTAGTCTGTAGTAGTATAGTATGTGTATACTACAGGTTTCGTGCCCTCATGCCAGTGTCCTGTGGTAGCTAACCCCTTGCTGGCTTGCTTCCCTGCCCTGTATCTCGTTCCGTGTGCGTCCTCTCCCCTGTGAGTCACTGCATCTTTATTCCGCCATTAAGTTCAGCCCCTGAATTTCTCTCTTTGTCTTCTCGTACTTTTTCCCCCGTTTTACCCTACTGTCAAGGCAGGGGCCCGGCCAGGAATTTTATGCCCTCCAACTCGAGTCAGTCCAGGTGCCAGAAACCCTGCAACATGGCAGCAAACTCATCAAGTGGGATCAGGTGAGAGTGGAGAAGTGCATGTTCCGGGGAGGGAGACAGCAAAGGACTGGTTTATTTCTCCGGGCATTCTTACAATGTAGGGCACAGTTGGTATGTAATGTTCTAGACTGCGTTTTCACCCTGTGGTTTGGTTATGGTATTTTTCCGTGACAACGGTGAAATCACTGCAAATTGTCAAGTTTTTGCAAAATTGCAGCGAAACAATGCCATTTTGCATTGGTTTTGTAGTGATCGTGACCAAAAAAAACAGCAAAACAACAGCCTAATAATTTCAGTGTGCAGAGTATCATGTCTTTGCAGTGGATGTCTCAGGTTGAAAAAAGACATATGTCCATCAAGTTCAACCAAGGGATGGGAAAAAGGGAAGGAATGAAACAAAAATTCTACACATTGACATAGGAGATAATATATTTTCGTTCTAGGAAATGATCTAAGCCTTTTTTAAAGCCATCTACTGTTCCTGCTGTGACAAGCCCCTGTGGTAGGCTATTCCATAGACTCACAGTTCTCACAGTAAAGAAGGCTTGTCGTCTCTGGAGATTGAACCTCTTTTTCTCTAGACGGAGGGAGTGCCCCCTCGTCGTTTGAGGGAGTTTTACATGGAACAGGTTTTTACTATATTTGTCGTATGGGCCATTCATATAATTATATAAGTTAAAGGAGTTTTTCAATACTTCTTTTTTTATTTTAATCACTGCAATGCTTCTCAATTTATCTATTAATGCCCCTTGACTATCGTTATCTATTTTTTTTTTTCTTTACCATTATGCTCTTTTGTTTACCTCTGTGTAT
This sequence comes from Rhinoderma darwinii, assembly GCF_050947455.1. Classification (NCBI taxonomy): domain Eukaryota; kingdom Metazoa; phylum Chordata; class Amphibia; order Anura; family Rhinodermatidae; genus Rhinoderma; species Rhinoderma darwinii. The sequence goes on along the minus strand of NC_134691.1, from coordinate 125,905,990 downwards.
TTGCTGTCTCACTTTTCCGGTCATACAGTTACCGGAATGCATTGCAAGTTTCCCAGCTGCAATGCGCCGGCAGCAGGGACTCATCACGCCTACTACACCCAGCTATAAACATTTTTTAATCTCTGTTGTCATTTTACTGCTCTCATTAGATCAGTGGGAGCTAAAGATAAATGTGCAACATATCAGTGCTGTACCAAACAACACTCTCTCTTACATAATGGTAAATAAAAACTTAATTTGACCCCAAAAATGTATATTTGCCCAGAGCCGGAGACCAAGAGAAGAGCACTAGTATAGGTTTTGCTCCGGGACTCTGTGGAATCTCCTAACATCACTGTCTATATATGGATAGTGATGTCAGGGGCTTCCCCAGAGCCGGAGTGAGTCCCGGGCAGAGCGCTAGTATAGGCTCTGCTCCGGGACTTTGGGGAAGTCTCTGAACTCTGGGGAAGCCTCTGGCATCACTGTCCATATATGAACAGAGATGTCAGGGGCTTCCCCAGAGCCAGAGTCCCAGAGCAGAGCGCTAGTATAGGCTCTGCTCTGGGACTCTGGGGAAGCCTCTGAACTCACTGTTCATATACAGACAGTGATGTCAGGGGCAACCCCAGCGCCTGAGTCCTTGCAGAGCAATACTAGAACTATGACTGGGACTCCAGGCGCTGTGATAGCACAGGAGTGGGCATGCGTGGTAAACACTGCTAGTGTAGAAGCCATGCATTCACAGAGACTAGCAGTGATTACCACACATGCCCACTCCTGCGCTATCACAGCGCCTGCGAGTCATTTTCTCTCGCCTAGCAGTGGACCGGATACTATCAGAAGAAAGGGAGTATCCGGTCCACCACTTCCCTCAGCGTACAGTGATGTCAGAAATGACGTACCCGTACATTGTGCCAGCCGGAAAACGCAATTCAACGATCATGGATGGGGTAGCACCAGAAGTAAGGATTTTGCTACTGAGACGCATCACATGACCAGCGCTGGAATCGGGTGTTAGAAGATTAAATCAAAATGTAAGTATATTACAAATTACATTATTTTTATTTGTGAAACAGAAATTAGTTAATTGGTTCCAGAAATTGGACCCCTTTAATCATGTCACTGTATCCACAGTAGCCCCTCCTCTGTTTAGGCTTCTACTCACCTATTCATAAAAACAAATCAGGTTGGTTTGACAACTTCTGTCCTTAGTAAATCCATGCTGGCTGTCACTTATACAATTTTTCGTCACATAATCCTGTATCTAGTCCCTCAATAGCCCTTCAAACATTTTTTCCCACAATGGGTGTTAAGCTTACTGGTCTATAATTACCCGGGGAAGACCTAGAGCCCTTTTTGAATATAGGCACTACATTTGCCCTGCGCCAGTCCCTTGGCACTATACGAGTCACTAGAGAATCCCTGAATATTATGAAGAGGGGGACATAAATAACAGAACTAAGTCCTTTAAGAACTCTTGGGTGTAACCCATCTGGTCCTAGAGCCTTGTGCACATTTATTTTTATTAAACATAGCTTTGGACCAAATCCACATTCTGCCAATTCAGTATATTAGTTGATACATTAACAGCACTGGCACTGCCTACAACAGCTGATCTTTCTTCTGTTGTATATACAGAGCTAAAGAACCCATTAGTAACTCTGCCTTCTCTTGATCCCCTGTGGCCAACTCCCCATTACCACTATTTAGGGGTCCTACATGTTCAGACTTTCGCTTTTTTATTTTATATACTTGAAGATTTTTGGCCACCTGCCTTTCATTTTGTATTTTTGCTGATTTTAACAGTTTACAGATTTTATTAAGCTCTTTATAATTTACAAAGGCTAGAGCTGTACCCTCAGATTTGTATTTTTCAAATGTCCTTTTTAGTCACATATTGCCATTTTTACAGAAGGTGTGAGCCATGTGGGGTTTAATTTTAGTCATTTATACTTGTTACTGATATGAATACATTTTGCACTATAATTATATAAAGTTGATTTTAAGATCTCCTATTTATCATTTGTACCATATTTTACATTAGTTGTTCCCAGTCTTTGTCCTGAATTGCAACCTTCATCCTATAGTGGTACTACAACTCCCAGTGTGCCATAACTCCCACAGGCTAGATGACTTTTCTGATTTTATCCTGTGTGCTTTTGCATTCCATAAGAATGCTTGGAGTTGCCCATGTGCAATCTACATACGACAGAGCAAAAGTTGTGCAATTGTTTCACCCTATAGATTAATTTGAAAATATAATGCAAATGGCATTTCCATATGGTTTTGTGAACTGTATGCACAATCGAAAGCGGTCTGTATATACAAACACATATGAGCCATATGTACAGTACAATCATATGTGAGTATCTAATAGTTACAAACTGACCGTTGCCGGCGGCCATGAAGTGTACTTACGCAGAGGGGCCCAAGCTAAAGTTTTGCACCAGGGTGGAGAGGAAAGATAGGTGCAATCTCTTAAATGCTAGGGTAAAATTTAAACTTGAGTTCTAGATGAGGTTGAAAAGCAGTGAAGTGACTGGCAAAGAGAAGCAGTGTTAGTGGAACAGTTAGTTAGAAAGATTAGTCTGGCAGCTCTATTCCAGACAGAATGCAGCGGACCCCTGCTATTTCACAGAAGAACAGTTACAATAGTTAAGAAGAGCAATAATAAGGGTAATAAATGTGCACACGTAGTGACCAAAAACGTCTGAAAATACGGAGCTGTTTTCACGTTTTTTGAGCAACTCGCATTTTTCGCTGCGTTTTCGCAGCATTTTTTACGTCCGTTTTTGGAGCTGTTTTCATTGGAGTCTATGAGAAAACGGCTCCAAAAACGTCCAAAGAAGTGTCCTGCACTTCTTTGACGAGGCAGTCATTTTACGCGTCGTCGTTTGACAGCTGTCAAACGACGACGCGTTAATTACAGGTCGTCGGCACAGTACGTCGGCAAACCCATTCAAATGAATGGGCAGATTTTTGCCGACGTTTTGGAGCCGTATTTTTAGGCGTAAATCGAGGCATAATACGCCTCGTTTACGCCTGAAAATTGGTCGTGTGAACCCAGCCTAAGAGCACGCATGAGTATTTTGTCCATTTCTTGGGAAAGAATTAGGCAGATACAAGAAATGTTTTTTTTAGGTGAAAATAGCAGGATTTGGAGAATACCTTAATGTGGGGAGAGAATGACAGATCTCAAAGATAATAGCAGATAACCTCTAAGTCATGGACATGAGCTAGAGAAGCAATAATGGTGCTGTTGACAGATATGGAAAAATCACATATTGGTGTACTTTCTTTCAGTTTTTTTATTACTAAGCTTACATCATATCAATTTTAGAACCACTTTGCTTTATAGCCTGATTGATTTGATTGATTAACTTTTTTATGTAGTATGATGTAATTTCTTTTTATTGCACATAGGCATAATGCTTAAGGTAGTCTTGCATATCATATTTTAAGCTCTATGTTTATTAGTATATAGAGTTTTTTTTAATTAAAGCCTAACTACACATAAAAACTAAGTAAAAGTGCTAAACTCTAAGCTCTATGACTACTATGACTTTAGATCTTTTTTTTTTCCAACACAAAATGAAGAAGGGTGGATTAAATGGAACATATACAGCAGCAGGTTTTAATCGTATTGTTATAAGTTTACAAAAATGTGGTTTAGTAGGGCTGTGTTTGTCATTTGGCATGATAATAAAACATAGTTATAGACCAATTATACAAGTAAGGGCAAAGCTAAATTATAATGTATAATAAAAATACTTTTATTTTACTTCAAGTGTGTGAAAAGCCTTACACTACAACTAAAAAGGGAAGTTGTGGAGCCTAGTCTACATAATGGGAAACACATTTTGTTATAGTAACACTTAAGTTTTAATGTTTGTCCGGCTGGTTTATAAATTTCTAACCCTATAACACTACCTGACGTACAGTATATATCTATCATAGGAACGGAGTACTGTGCTCTGTGATGAATATTTTACGTCCAGGTGATCCCTAGTGATCGGCTGTCACACTTTTACAGTAAATATATGGATCAGAGAAAACTTGGCTGCTTAATCCCTTGGATCAATAGAAATCAATACTGATTATGGCATCTCTGGAGTGTCAATAAGGGGAGTGTATGCTCTAACAGATCCCTAGTGGCACTAAAATAAAATGTAAAATAAAATGTAGTCACGTTTATGTTAACAAAATATAAAGTCCCAAATGTTAAAAAAATAAAGGACTGAAAAAAGGTTTTATTAAATGAATAAATATCAAAGAACATAATTTTTTTTTACATGTATTTATCTTCATAACCATAACAACACATACAATAAAGTGAACGTTAGAGGGAATGGTACTTAAAAAAATTGTAAAACTGCATTTTTTTTTGCATTCTTAGACCCAAAAATAATAGACATTAAGCACAAATTTAAATGTAATCCAAAATGGTACCCAGAACATTTAAAATGTTCCCACAAAAAAGTATGGTATACAGCTACATCAGTAGCCAAATAGGTTTGAGCAATTGTTTAACAGCAGGCACTGATGCCAATGGGTGACCTTGATAGAGTTCAATTCTCTTGTAGAGATCTGTAGCAGCTGGAAAATAAAGGGCCCACAAACTGTACTTATATGGACTCATATTGTCCCTGGTGTAGAATGACATACTGACTAGCCAAAGAGGGTGATGGCTATTAAAGGGTAACTAAATGTTCAACAAACTTCTGACATGTCAGAAGTTTTGATTGGTGGGGCTCTGAGACCCCCACCAATCGGTAAAACAAAGGGGCAGAAGTGCTCGTGTGAGTGCTCAGCCGCTTTGTTTCTGTTCGGCTTATTCCGGAAAGCCGATGTATCGGCGTACGGGCTCATAGACTTCCTATTGAGCCCATACTCCAATACATTGATTTTCGGAAAAAGCCGTAGGAGAAACGAAGCGACTGAGCGCTCACACGAGCACTTCTGCTGCTTAATTTTAGCGATTGGTGGGGGTTTTAGTGAAAGGACCCCCACCAATCAAAACTTCTGACACGTCACTATGACATGTCAGAAGTTTGTTGAACAACTAGTTACCCTTTAAAACAAAATTGTGTTTTTTTTTTAATAGAATACGTCTAAACAGGGCTAAACAGCCATAACATATAAAGGGAACTTCGGTAGGTATAGCATACGGATAGTCTTTACAAGATGCTGTAGATGTTCAACTAGAATATAACTGTATTCCCTGTTTCCATTTGTCTCACACTAAGGGGCATGAAACACATTTTGCAGGTGGTATCCAGGTCACAATTGTCTCTGGGCCTGCTTATTTTACCTTATGAGCTTTTTGTTATGTTTAGAATTGAAAACTAAAAATTAAATACATCCAAATCCGGCATCTAGGTAGGCTGTAACATGAAATTTTTTTTTCACTCATTAATCTTTTAAAAGTATATAGATCTTTAAATGAGTTGTCTGGTTTGGAAATAATATTAGTGAATTCTGACTTAGGCCAGATTCACACGAGCGTGTGCGTTTTGCACATGCAAAAAACGCGGCGTTTTGTGGGCGCAAAAGGCACTTGACAGCTCCGTGTGTCAGCCCCGTATGATGCGCGGCTGCGTGCTTTTCACGCAGCCGGCATCATTATGACACTCCATTTGGATGTTTGTAAACAGAAAAGCACGTGGTGCTTTTCCGTTTTCATTCATCCTTTTCACAGCTGTTGCGCAAATCACGCTTGTCCCACGGAAGTGCTTCCGTGTGGCATGCGTGATTTTCACGCACCCATTGACTTCAATGTGTGCGTGATGCGTGAAGTACGCCCAAAGAACGGACATGTCGTGCCTTTTTTTCAGCGGACTCACGCTGAGTAAAAATCACGCACATGTCTGCACAGCCCCATAGACTAATATAGGTTCGTGCGACGCGCGTGAAAATCAAGCGCGTTGCACGGACGTATATCCCGTTCGTCTGAATAAGCCCTTAATAGAGAGATCTTCTGTTCAGGACCATCATCTATTAACCAGGTTGGAGAATGATGAAAAAGAGGCCCTTACTGTGGAGGACATCTGTGCACATATCTGTGCACAACATGGACCATCCCATTGAGTTAATTGAAAACTGTAAAATGCTTTATTTTCCCTACGGTGGCGCTACAGGGAAACTGAACACTTTTAGTTTACCTCACAGATTACAGTTGATCGATGGGGTTCCCAGCAGCAGGTTATCTTGTGATCAACTTATTATTTTGAGACCCTTTTAAACAAAGAGACCGTTCAACCCTTCAAAACTTTATACATCAACATATTTCAAATGTTACTAGAACAAACCTTATTTTCCCATTGTTATGAATAATAATAATAATACATTATATATCCTTAAAAAGATGCTGTAAAAAATTGAAGCTGGCACACATCTTAAGCATTACTACTAAATGCTGTGCCAACAACATTGTTTATATGCAAGAAAATCACATAATATTAAAGAGGTATAAAGGCGATAAAACAGGATCTAAAGCAGAATTTTAATTGATTTTGGCATGTGTATAAGTTATAACCACAAAATTACACTCATAAATATGGCACAAGCAATGAAAAAAAACGAACAATGCATTTATTAAATATCCAAATAACCAATCTAAAATAAATCACATTAAAATATCCTGAAGACCACGCTCTAATACATTAACTTTAATGCTTATCTAGATTTAGAAAAGCAAGCGATCAATAACATGATAGATACAATGACAAGTAACAGCATCCTGCCATCATGATGAAGCACAACCCTTTTCAGTGAATATTTAAGTTGTGGCATAAAATGGATAATAATAGTTTTTTTTTTCCTGTATTATTCATGTGAAGACAGTTTGCTTTTTGAACAAATCTTTCTAGCTTCAGTGGAGAGTACTAATCACCTGTTTGGCAGTTATGTTTTATACATGCTATGGTTGCTAACTGTCAGTAAATTTACAGAGAGACCACTGTCCGGGCAAAAAAAATAAATCAGTCTGTGAATTTTTTTACTTTTTTTTTTTAAACTATGTGCTATATTTGCGCCATCCCGAGGCATGCACCCTGCAAACAAAGTTCCAGTCTAAGCCAGCCGGGATTTCAGAGGGCAGCGGACTCCAAGTGAGAAAGGACAGGAATTCCATCCTTCTCTTAGCCAGTGAAATATAATACTGTAGAGCTTATAGTCCATCCATCTAGGCCTGTTCTCTGTGCAAGTTGCAGGCGCAGCAGGGACAAGGCAGCAGATAGCAAAGGCTTTGTCTTCCTCTTCAAACCACCAGGACTAGGTAAAGAGTGGCAGCTACAGCACCGTAAGTGGCTATTGTCTGTCGTATAATTCTTTTTGCTAGAGGTATGTGCTGTTACAGTTTATGGGGGGCACTGTGGCTGTTACTGTTTATGAAGGGCAATGTGGCCATCCCTGTTTATGGGGGTACTGTACGAAAAATAACACTGTTTGGCAACACTGATACATGCACGTTCACACATCTTTCTGTGAATCTACAACAAAAAAAGCCTATCGGAGAAGCAGGCCTGTTCCTATAGGTAGCTCCAGCCTATAGAAAAAATGTACTTAACACACTAAACAGTGTGTATCCATAAGTAAACTTAATATATATATATATAGGTTAATAAGACACAGTGCTCAGGAAATGAAGAAGGACACCGTGGGAGTTATAAGGGGAAGGCTACAGAGGGAGCACAACATGTATATGTTGTGAGGAACGCACCACAATGTTCTGCTTAATTTTCTAAGACACAAAATTTTTAAAGCAAAACATGACTTAAGGTGTAGTCTACTTGATGTTTGGGGGATGCTAGAGAAAGTGTACCTACAAGAACGTAAATCTGTTATTTATCTTTATAATGCAAAGTGATGTGATATTTAGTCCAGGCAAAATGGAAATGACCAATGAGACAGGGACAAATCTGGAATGTGAAGATTCAACAAGTGTCATAAGTCAATGTTGATGCAATCCTGGCTAAAATACATTAGACTGAAGATTTAGAGGTGGGTGTGTCAACTGACACCCTCCAGTACACTTATCCAGATCCAAATCCATTAGTTATATCGATATATCGAAGAGAAGTAAGAGACACAGGGACAATGCTTTGTATACCCAAAAATATGCTTCTCTGATTTATTGATGAAGATGCAATTACAATAATATCTTTCAAAAGTAGAGTAGGCATGAGGTCAGCCAATCATTTACAATGTGACGTTTGTGTAATGTCCGTGGTCGCTGACCACGAACTCCTTCCATCCAGTCAACACCCTTCTCTCCAGAGATGTGTGAACATACGGCCGTCCTGTTCCACAGTGACCACCAGGGTGCGCTCGCGAGCTCAGTCCAGACTTAAAGAGGCTCTGTCACCAGATTATAAGTGCCCTATCTCCTACATAATCGGATCGGTGCTGTAATGTAAATAATAGCAGTGGTTTTTATTTTGAAAAACTATCATTTTGGAGCAAGTTATGGGCAATTTTAGATTTATGCTAATTAGTTTCTTAATAGACAACTGGGCGTGTTTTTACTTTTTACCAACTGGGCATTGTGAAGAGAAGTGTATGAGGCTGACCAATCAGTGACTAATCAGTGTCCTACACTTCTCATTGTTCCAGCGTGATTGTGCAGTGAAAGAAGCTGGGCTGGAACAATGAGAAGTGTATGACACTGATTGGTCAGCATCATACACTCCTCTGCACAACGCCCACTTGGTAAAAATTAAAAACACGTCCAGTTGTCTATTAAGAAACGAATTAGCACAAATCTAAAATTGTTCATAACTTGCTAAAAAATGATCGTTTTTCAAAATAAAAACCACTGTTGTTATCTACATTATAGCGCCGATCAGATTATGTTGGAGATAGGGCACTTATAATCTGGTGACAGAGCCTCCTTAAGAAGACAAAGTGCAGGCAGGTGGGAGATTGAGCTAATTGCTCCCAGAACACCCTGGGCTATAAGAAGGGCCCGGCCCCTTCCTCCCATGCCTGAGCGTCGTTGTCGTACCCAAAGTTTGTCTATGCAAATGGACTCCTAGTGTCTTCCAGTTCCCAGTGTTTCCCGTACCTGTATACTGTATCCTGTATCCGGTGCTATCCTGGTCAAGTGCCGTGCTGAGCTGTAGTCGTGCTGTGCTGCATACCATGCCTGTCCTGCTACACCACGCCTAACGCTTGCCTACTGCCTAGTCCCAGCCGAGCCTGCCTTGCTACTGTCCGAGCTGCCACAAGTACCCTATACGAACTATGCACTGTTACCTGTGCCCTGTTGGCCAGCTGCCATACCGCCAAGGCGGTATGGCCCAGTGGGTCCACAAACCCAACGTGACAGTTGGCCCTATCTTAGCCAATTACATACAAAGGGGAGTTGTTCATGCTGAGCCAATCACAAAAATGAAAGAATTTTTACATGTAAGACTACAATTTCTCATAACATGCAATGTCACGGACTGATGGGTCATAACTGCCATATCACCAGCCTATTCCCCATAACAACAATGGTAAACAAACTGTATTCCCAGATGATATGGGTTGGCAGACTCGAACTGGTAAATATTTAGATATATTCTCCATACTGAGGAATCATAACATTAGATAGAAATAAAAACATATAATTATTCAGACAATCCCACAATCGCATTAATTTTTTCTTTAAATAAACAGATGATTCTTCAAACACAAAATGCATTCTTTAATATAAGATGGTTACTCAATGCAAGAAGGAGTCACATAACCATACTTTCAAAATGTCACATAAACACATTTTACTCACTTTCACAATCACGTATGTTAATGTACTAATAGGTAGGCCCAGTTGTGTTATATAACAACTTCGTCTATGTATTGTGAATGCTCAATGACTCTAATGGTAACAGTACTGACCACCATGCTAAACCCTGTACATTAAAAGCACTGACAGGTGAAGTGTATAACATATATGTAAAAAAACATATATTTTTAAATAAAATAAACAATAAAAAAAAAATCACAGTAGAATGCTAAAAAGTTAAAAAAACATTTTCTAAAAAAAAATAAGTTAATTTCTATTTCTTGAATGTTACAAAATCAAACAAAACATATAATTAATATATATGCCCCACTCATCTTGCCAATAAAATGAAGTTATGACCTCTATTAATTTTAACGGTGAAAGCAGAAAAGAAAAAAAAAAGTTTGTAAAAGACGAAACAGCGCCTCATAGGGTAAAATCGTTCAGTGGGGGTACAGTACAGTAAGTACTGTATATTGAAATGTGCTCAACTAGTTCGGTGGTGCTGATATTTAGGTTAAGGCTAATTGTAGGCATAGGTTTGAGTTGCTGCCGATGTCCAAAACCCATACTTGGCAGCTTACCGAAAAAATGGTTCAAGATATGCTGAGAATCCGAAAGGTCACAAACTGACAAAAAAAGTTGGATGATCCTGGCGCAAGGGGAATAAATAAGTAAATCCAGAGATTCAGCCAGTTCGTTTTAATAAATCAAGGTGTTGCGGTCACCGCAGGCCTCTTTTTCAAGCTCCAGGGACAGTAATCCCTACAGCTTGATAAAGTCGCCTGTGATGCCTTGAAAGGCATTGCTTTTATTGAGACCCTCATAAAAGGAAAAACTAACTGAATATCAACCTTGGATCTCCTTCTTTATTTTCACTAGAGTCTGGCCCAAGAGATCCTCCAACTTTTTAGCTTCTAGGTCAGTTTGTGACTGTTCGACTCTACAACTTAAAGAGGCTCTGTCACCAGATTTTCAAGCCCCTATCTCCTATTGCAGCAGATCGGCGCTGCAATGTAGATAACAGTAAAGTTTTGTTTTTTTTCAAAAACGAGCATTTTTGGCCAAGTTATGACCATTTTTATATTTATGCAAATGAGCCTTTCTTATGTACAACTGGGCGTGTTTAAACTTATGTCCAACTGGGCGTGTATTGTGTTTGTTACATCTGGGCGTTTTTACTTGTTTTACTAGCTGAGCGTTGTGAATAGAAGTGTATGATGCTGACGAATCAGCATCATCCACTTCTCTTCGTTACCACCCAGCTTCTGGCAGTTCACAGACACACAGCGTGTCCTCGCTCATCCGACGCGATGAAGTTCCTGTGGGAGGAAGTGAGTGACGTCACAGCGTGATCTCGCGAGGACACGCTGTGTGTCTGTGCACTGCCAGAAGCTGGGTGGTAATGAAGAGAAGTGGATGATGCTGATTCGTCAGCATCATACACTTCTATTCACAACGCCCAGCTAGTAAAACAAGTAAAAACGCCCAGATGTACACACACAATACACGCCAAGTTGGACATAACTTTAAACACACCCAATTGTACATAAGAAAGGCTCATTTGCATAAATATAAATATAACTTTTTTATTTTTCGTATCATGGAGACTGTATGAATGCTTGCGTTTTTGTGAAATTAGTTGTATTTTTTAATTGCATCATTTTGGCTAACATATAACTTATTGAATACATTTTTTTTTGTTAATTTTCAGGTGGTGGGAATGGGGAAAAAACAGCAATTCTGCTATTGTTTTTTGGGGGATTTTTTACACTGTTAACATGTTATCCTTATTCTATGGGTCGATTGCGGCGATACCAAATATGTATATATATATATATATATATACAGGTGTAGCCGTCTTTACCTTGACTTTTAATGCATTAAATAAACAGTGGCTAGATCCCTTATCTTGACTTTTTCAATAACTTTTCAATAGCTTTTGTTGTGTGATATCACGCTGCAGCAAGTTATCAGAATCAAGTTAAAGATGGCTACATCTGTATAATTTTATACTTTCAAAAAATAAAAGCACTTTTAAAAAAAAATTTTTATTCCTACTAGGGAACTTGAACATATGATCATCTGCTCACTTCTGTAGTCGACTGCGCTATTTTTTCACTAAAAAAAAAGAAAGCTGAAACCTTAAGGAACGGAGACAAATGAAAACCATTTCCAACGGAAACGTTACCATTCAAATCAGTGGTAATGCAATCGGAAAGCTATGGTTTGAGTTTGGCTTGCGTTAATGGCTTCCCCTTACGGAAAGGTATGATGGAAGCCATCAACGGAACTCTGATGCAGATGTGAACAGGCCCTAATTCAGCATTCAGGGCCCCACTTCTAACTTTGCCCAGGGCCACACTTTGTTTAAAACCAGCCCTGGTTCTCTCCAGAATCGTGCCAGCATATCCTCGGATATGGACTCCACTGTTTTAGTAAAGCGTTGTCTCAGGTCGTACAGATCCTGTTTCAAACACGAGAAATTAGAGCAGTTGATGCCAATTTATATATAAAAAATTTTGACTTTTATTAAACATATATCACAAACAATATAAAAGTACAACAAGATAAGACTCTAGTAAGAAATGGCGGAAGAAGTAATAAATATTTGTTGCTGATACATTTACATGGGATAACAAAGTAACATGCAGTTGCTTATATAAAAATAGTATATACTGCCCCTCACAAGGAGAAATTACCAACACCTAATCAGTATATTGTAAGTATATTACGTATATATATATATAAAGGAGGATAAAATAAAGTGACAATGCATTATAAAGTAATCTGCATGATACCAGCCTTACCCATGGTCAGCAAACAGGGCGATAATGTCCGCTCCTCCACATGAACCCCGACGCGCATTTCGCCACGAGTGCTTCCTCGAGTGGATCCCCCTGAGGAAGCACTCGTGGCGAAACGCGCGTCGGGGTTCATGTGGAGGAGCGGACATTATCAGGGTATGTTCACACGATGAGAGGCATTTACGTGTGAAAAGACAGACTGTTTACAGCTGCCTCGTTTCACACGTAAATTCTCCTCCTCGTAATTTACGAGGCGTCTGAGACGCTCTGAGACGCTCGTAAATCTTGAGCTGTGCTTCATTGAGTTCAATGAAGAACAGCTCAAATTACATGGCAAAGAAGTGCCCTGCACTTCTTTGCCGAGGCAGTCCATTTACGCGTCGTCGTTTGACAGCTGTCAAACGACGACGCGTAAATTACAGGTTGTCTGTACAGTACGTCAGCAACATTGGCATTGGTGAATCGTGCAACATTCTGGTAGTGTTTCATTCAGGTATTGCCGAAAATCAGAAATTGAAATGTAGAGGTGCACAATTCTGCTAATAGAGGAACATCTGCCAAACGTAGACTATGTGTGGCATAAATCATTCCTTTAACATGTCCAGGTAGGAGTGGCCAGTGACAGTATCCTCGGCAAAAAAGAAGGGACCGTAGACTGTGCGCCTGCTCATTGCACAGAACGCGTTTACTTTGGGTGAGTCACTTATGTGCTCGATAAGGGCACATGGTTTTTCTGAGCCCCAAATTCTAACGCTGTGGCGATTGACCTTCCCACTGAGGTGAAAGGTAGCTGAACACCAGCCAGTCAGCAAATTCGTCCTCTTCCAATTGGCCCTGCAAGTCAATGCAAAAGGCACAGCGTTTTGGTTTGTCGTCTGGCTTCAGCTCCTGAAGAAGATGTAATTGCCATACTGTGATTTGTAGCACCTGTAGTTCCATACTAGTCAGCCTGGTGACTTTCTAGGACTATGCTCGTATATGGCTCGATTTTGTTCACGGTCTCTTCCGAAGTCTTTGGGCAGCCCAGACTTTTCCCATGATATAGACACCCAGTGGTTTCAAATTGCTTCACCCAATGCGAAATGCAGTTTGTATGTGGAGCAAATGTACCAAATTTATTCTGAAAGTTTTGCTGTACTGTCACAACAGACCACTTTCTTGCAAATTCCAACATGCAAAAAGCTTTTTCTTGCTTCAATGTTGCCATCTCATGTCACACTATGTAAGCACATTTAAAATTTGGCTCTTGAAAATGAAATCTGTGCAGTGATTGGTTGCAATCTTATTTTTTACCTTAGTTTAACCTTTTTACTTACAATGTCTTGGCATGCTTCTGTATGCCTTTACATTCTAAAAAAAATGTATAGTCAGTAACATGTGCCATTGTGTTGCCATCCCACGGCACTGAAGGATTTTATTGCCAGGGTTTTCTTTGATTCTGGCAGTTGGGGTTGGGACGTGAGTACTATTCTTGAAGTACTAATACGTGTGCAAAGAGGAGAACTTTTTTTCAAAAGGTCCCTAAACAAGTTACTGTATATTGGACACTGAGAGGGAGAGTGCTGAGGATTAACCCCTTAGTGATCATCCTATATTAGGCCTTAATGACAAATCTATTTTTTAAGTTTTTCCATCGTCACATTCAAAGAGCTATAACCTTTTTATTTGTTCGTCGACATGGCTGTATAAGGACTTGTATTTTGCAGGGCAAGTTGTATTTTCTAATAGCACCATTTTGGGGTACATATAATTTATTGATTAAGTTTTATAAACTTTTTTTGGGGGGAATAGAACAAAAAACAGCAATTTTGCCACACTTTTTTGCGTCCTAAATTTACCATGTGGTATAAATAACATAGTAACTTTATTTAGAGGGTCGTTATGAATGAGACAATACCAAATTTATATTATATATATTTTTTGTTTTACTTCTTTTACACAGTAAAAACACTTTATTTTCAAAATTATTTGTTTTTGTGTCAACAAACAGTATTTCAAGCTATATGTGGGGTTCGAGTAGATGCGACTTTTTAATCACTTTTTATCAATTTTTTTTGAAGGCAGGTTGTGGCATTGTTTTATATTTTATTTTTTACGCCATTTGCCGTATGGGTTAAATCATGTAATAGCTTTATAGCTGGCGTCGTTACGAACGTGGCGACTCCAAATATGTGTCATTATTTAACTTTTTCTTTTTTCGTTTTTTTCATAATAAAGCATTATGTAAAAAGTGAGTTTTTTTTTTTTATACTTGGGATTATTTCTTTATTATAAGCATTATGTAAAACGTGAGTTTTTTTTTTTTTTCATACTTGGGATTATTTCTTTATTATAAACTGTATTTACCCCTTAATGACGAGCCTATTTTAGGCCTTAAAGAGGCTCTGTCACCACATTATAAGTGCCGTATCTCCTACATAAGGAGATGGGCACTATAATGTAGATGACAGCAGTGCTTTTTATTTAATAAAATGATCTATTTTCACCACTTTATTAGCGATTTTATATTTATGCTAATGAGTTGCTTAATGCCCAAGTGGGCGTATTTTTACTTTAGACCAAGTGGGCGTTGTACAGAGGAGTCTATGACACTGACCAATCAGCGTCATGCACGCTTCTCGATTCATTTAGGCAGCGCATAGGGATCCTTTTAGATCGCTATGTGCTGTCTTATACTAACACATTAACGATACTGAAGTGTTTAGACATTGAATAGACATTCCACGGGATGTCTATTCACAATCTGTGCACTTCGTTACTGTTTTTGTGGTAGTTACAGCAGAGCAAAGCATAATCCCATGTGCTTTTCTGTTTACAAACATCCAAACGGAGTGTCATAATGATGGCAGCTGCGCGAAAATCATGCAGCCGCGCATCATACGGCGATGACACACGGAGCTGTTAAGTGCCTTTTGCGCATGCAAAACGCCACGTTTTTTGCGTGCGCAAAACGCACACGCTCGTGTAAACCCGGCTTTAGGGTATGTTCACACGTGTTTTCACTCAAAAAACGCCTGAAAAAAACGGAAGCTGAACGCCTACAAACATCTGCCCATTGGTTTGAATGGGAAAAACTGTGTTTTGTTCAGCGGGGCATTTTTTTACGGAGCCGTTTAAAAAAACAGCACGTAAAAAAAACGCCCGTAAAAAGAAGTAGCATGTCACTTCTTGAGCCGTTTTTGGAGCTGTCTTTTATTGTGTTCATAGAAAAACAGCTAAAAATGGCTCCAAATAACGCATCAAAAAAAAGTTTGATGCTTAAAAAACAGCTGGAAGTCAGGGGTTACTTTCCTCTGAAAACAGCTTTGTATTTTACAGCCGTTTTACTTTAGCGTGTGAACATACCCTAAAACTGACAGGCATCTGTTATGCCATGCCTCTTGCATGGCCTAACAGGAATTCACTAGAGGCAGACCTGGGGTCCTTTGTTAGGACCCGGCTGCCATAGAAACCATCTGCACCCCGCGATCGCATTGCGGGTGTGTCGGTGGGGTGAGAGAGGGAGCCCCGCCCCTCTAAAACCACAGAGAAGCGGAGGTTGCTATTGACCGCCGAATCTGAGGGGTTAAACGTGCGGGATCAATGTTGATTTTGATCCTGCCCGCTCTAGCAGGTCTGCTCCCATCACTCAGCTACCTCCGGTAGCTGAGAGCAGGGAGCTTTTACTGCTCCCGCCGGCATTATGCCAGAAATAAGATTCGTCACCACAGACCCTCGTCAAGCCCTCTTGTTGACATCACTGGTCATATGCTACGTGC
Organism: Rhinoderma darwinii; assembly: GCF_050947455.1. Taxonomy (NCBI): domain Eukaryota; kingdom Metazoa; phylum Chordata; class Amphibia; order Anura; family Rhinodermatidae; genus Rhinoderma; species Rhinoderma darwinii. Next base: position 125,889,677 of record NC_134691.1, on the reverse strand, counting down.
ATGTAAACAGCCTCCGGGAGTGCCGTCGGAGCCTCAGCGCTGAATCGCAGGGGGCAAGGATAAGTGAGTATTGCTATTTTGGTTTATTTTTTTATTTGCAGCCCCTAAGAAGAAATGTTCACTTTTCTAATAAACCCTTCATATTTTGAAATAAAGTGATTCAAGATAATATTTAAAATAAAAGAAAAATGTATTATTTAGAATTGTCACATTTTGACTCATAGTAAAGCTGAATAGGTGAGAAATATTGCAGGATAAGTTGTGAATTTGCCAACAATCAACAGTCTTTTACATTTCAAAGTGATAATGATCATTCTGTAAATGTTTAAAATAAGGATAGGTTATTCTTATTCTCACCTTCTAAAGTGAACCTAGTTGTGTTTGTCAAGGATCTTGTCAAACAATATTACAATGTCAGATTAAAAATTTATAAATGGATGAATGAATGTCCTGTTTATGAAAGATTACTAAGAAACATTATATCAAAGGACATATGTCCAAAAGTGAGCATTATCAGCTAAAAGCAATAGGAAAATAATAAAACAAATATATAAATCTCTCTCTCTCTCTCTCTCTCTCTCTCTCTCTCTCTCTCTCTCTATATATATATATATATATATATATATATAAAAATATATATATATATTGTTTACATATTGTGACTTTATATTAATCTAAATCTTTAATTATTTTAATTTACATTGTGAACAAATTTATGAGGGTTTCTCCCAATTTCTTGGGGAAGCTAAAATACAGTTAGTGATTCAACATGTAAATTATAAAGTATTTATGCATTAAACCTAGAAACATTAATTCCAATCAAAACTGTGGTTTTAAGTGTCAATACCTAATTAATACCGATGTAACGTATCAAGTGAGGAGATGTAATGACGGGGTAGGGAGACAGACAGGTGAGCCCTAATCTACCCGCCACTCAGTCCCTGCCTACTTGCAACGGCCCGTCCTAGGCGACGGCGTACAACTGGGCGACGGTCCCTACTCTCACTATGTGCACGACAGAAAGACAGACAAGGGTACAAAGAAGCTAAGGGAAAAGGGGCAGTTGCCCACGGCAACACGGTGAGCTACAAGAGTAGTGAACGAGCCGAGTCAAACCAGGAGTGTACGAGGTACCGAACGCAGAGCAAGAGAGTAGTCAGTAAAGCCAGGGTCAGTATGAAGCAGAGGACAAATAGTACAAGCAGCAGCAGCAGCAGAGCCAGGAAACCAGCAGAATCACAGGATAAGGAGAAACAGGAAACAAAGGTATAAATAGACAGAGGGCGGGAGCTAGCTCCGTCTGGCCAGGCTGTGAGAGGCTCTCCCACTTCTCAGCCTCCCAGCCCGAGTGGTAGATGATCGAGTCACTCTATCAGACTTAGGAGCAGGTGCAGACTCAGTAACCATGGGCGTCGACACAGAAGCTGTGTCTGGCAGATCCTTTACAGGAGACAAAACAATTGTTTATGCACCATTCAGAGTTAAAAATTATATCAACATACTTCCCGAATATGGTAAATGAGTGCAATATTCATAGCTGAAGCATCATGTAAAGATGTATATGACCACGAGAGATTATAAATCTTTAAGCTCAGAACAGTTTCATTCAAATTGTAGTAGGGCTGAACTAGAGGCAATCAGATCCCTTGAAAAGGATGCCTCATTCATAATTAAACAATACGATAAAGGGGCAACGGTGCTTGAGCGTGTTTGTGAGTACTTTCCCAATGAGAGGGACTGTTAAGAGATTCTGCTATCTGACCCTACAGAGAAATATCAGCGGGAGTTGAAGGAACTCATATATAAAAATGATGTGCAATGGAGCTACACACTGTATAGTCCAGATAAAAATGAAACACACTGACTCCAGGAAAAGTTCCTCACCATCCCCAATTTCAAGGAGGTTAGATGTGGTAGATGAAGTATCAGAACACACTTTGTGTTTCTACTGCATGGTCTCCCAGCCTTCACATTAAGTGGTTCTGCAAAGAATAAAAACAAACAAACATAGCGCAGACTGCAGCCTTGGATAAAATCTTTTGGTACTTTATTTCATACACTCACAAAGTAACAGAATAAAAAGCGCTAATAAATACATAAAATCTCCATGTTACACGCCAAGCCTCTTCTGCCCGACCCTAGGTTTCGCCTTGTCCAGCTTCTTCTGGGGCATAACGCTGCAGTCTGCGCTATGTTTGTCTGCTTTTATCCTTTGCAGAACCACTTCATGTGAAGGCTGGGAGACAATGCTGTAAATACACCAAGTGTGTTCTAGAGAACAAAGTACTCGGCACATCGATTGGAGTGAAATAATTTCTTGTTTTTTATTTAGCTATTGAAAAAGTGCATGCAACGTTTCGGTCATAATTGACCTTCATCAAGCACTAAAAATATTAACACAAAAGAAAAGAGAAAGGTTTGCATTGTATCTCCACACATGATGTAACATGCATATTAGGAAAAGATTGTCACATGAATTATAGGTATAGATACAGTGGTAATAGATGTAACCACAAGAACAGGAGTAACAATATAATTAAGACAAAAGGTATAATAGAGCAGATATATACAAGGACTTCGATATAATTGTATGTTAAACCCATTAAAATACAACATATAAAAGGATAGCAAAATGTTACAGGTAGTGAACATCACGTGAGTAGTCTGTGTCGGGAGTCTGATAATTTATAGTTGGCAATGTAGAAGTACCTTAAAACCAAATCACTGTAGAGTCGTGTCCAGGGTAAAAAATGTGTAAGGAAATCTAAGGTAGATAGGCCCCATGCAATATACTACTTGCATATAATACTCTACAAAGAGACAGTACACCAGAGCTATATAGTCATTAGTTATGTATATTGGGATATGCAGCCTTGCTGGAGTGTGAATAGTATGTGATAGAAGTGGGAGATATAGTAGATATATAAATATATACATAACTATACAATGTCAAGAGCACTGGGGCAGTAGAAATAGCGATAATACCTGTAAGGTTAGACTGGAGCAGTAAGTGGCTATGGCGCTATAAAAAAGCGGCAGACCACATGGAAAGCGCACCTGTTCAAATTCTTGTAGACAAATGTAGTATAGGATCAATAGAGGTTAGGGAGCAGGTAACATAGCCAATACAGTGTTGGAGTAGCTCGAGAAGTAAGAATAGCAAGGAAGGGAAAAAAAACGCAAACTGATTGTAAGCCATTTTATAATCTGCGTGCGTCATGGCGTGATACGCGCCAAGTGGCGCATGCGCACATTATTGCCAGGGCTGTATGTGAGTGTGGGTGGCGTTATTCCGTAGTTTGCGTGTAGTGGCGCATGCGCAGAGTGCTGTAAATCCCGTGGATACATATATTTTGGAACAGATAAATATAAATATAAACAATATAAACGTTTTAGGGTTATAACCCCTTCCCGCTTTGGCCACTTTTGACCTTCCTGACAGAGCCTCATTATTCAAATCTGACATGTTTCATTTTATGTGGTAATATCTTCGGAATGGTTTTACTTATCCAAGCAATTCTCAGATTGTTTTCTCGTGACACATTGGACTTTATGCTACAAGCAAAATTTACTCGATACATTCAGTATTAAATTGTGAAAAACACCAAAATTTTGCGAAAAATTGCAAACATTTGCATTTTTCTAAATTTAAATATATCTGCGTGTAAGACAGGCAGTTATACCACACAATATTGTTGCTAATTAAAATCCTCCATATGTCTATGGAACATACTTTTATTTTTTTCGGACGTTACAAGGCTTAGAACTTTAGTAGCAATTTCTCACATTTTCAAGAGAATTTAAACAGGCTATTTTTACAGGGGCCAGTTCAGTTTTGAAGTTGCTTTGAGGGCCTTATATATTAGAAAACCCCAATAAGTCACCCCGTTTTAAAAACGTCACCCCTCAAAGTATTCAAAACAGCATTTAGAAAGTTTCTTAACCCGTTAGATGTTTCACAGGAATTAAAGCAATGAAGAGGTGAAATGTACAAATTTCCATTTTTTTTTGCTGAAATTCATATTTAAACCATTTTTTTTGTTTAAACTAGGCAGATTTCGAGGACTCCAGCAATACGAAAACCCTGAAATGACCAAATATGGATGTCGGGAGCAGAGCTGGAGTCCCAAGCATAGCGCTAGCTGATGCTCTGCTCGGGACTCAAGTAATAGGCAATGTGACAGCCCCTTGCGGTCATGTTCACAAACAGCACATGAAGCAAGCCCTCAGTCACGTAGGGCCGTGCCGGAGCATCATCATTATTAGAAAAGCTCCAGCACTTCCTGAATAATTCATGAGGTTTAAACTGCACCATTTAGCACAGAATTTTTAATTAAAGTATATTAGTAAGTTACTTAGTTTCGCATAAATATATTATTGCAATGCAATGTTTGGTCCCCGGATAACCCCTTTAAAGTTCACTTTTGAGATGAATTTGGAGTTCTTATCTTTTCTGTATTTTGTTATAAAAAAAAAACTCTATTGGGTGAACTCGTTACCAGTATTTTTTCAAAAACATACCTTAACTAACTTATTATTCAGGTGGAAAAGTATTAATTCGACACCACTAAAGAAAGGCATTCCACGAGGACAATACATCAGCTGAAGCAGAAATTGCTTACGTAAATAGAAGTTTGTTCAACAGCCAGGGGATCTGCAATGATGTTTTTGTGAAATAGGCCATCCTGATAACATTCTCAGGAGGGTCTATCAGATCCCTTTGGTGAGCAACCATTCTAAACTGCTGTTAACAGATGAGCATCGATCAACAATATAGATAGTCAATCAACGCTAGTTTACTTTAATTTTCAGATAGTAATGATCGAGAGGGGTTATGCTTGTTTGTGCAATTGCTCGTTCGAACCCGCTCTCATACACTTTACATTATTGCCAGCAGCAAATCCCCCCTTTACACATGGAGATGTGCTGCTGCCAAACGATTATTTTCGCCCACATAAAAGATGCAATCAACGACAAATGAGCATTTTCTCATTTGTCTCTAGATCAACAAGCATGTTTACACTGGGCAATGATCGGGAACAAATGTTCGTACAAATAATCAATCGCAATGTGAAAAAGAAAGGTTACACTCCTTGTTATAACCATATATTTTATTGGATTGAAGATTTGAGGTCTTACATATGGATACTTTTTCATTCAAGTAGAAGTTAACATTTAATGTTTTTTTACTCATGTTGTGATTATATTAATAGAAAGTGAGATGTCCCATTCCCATTGTTTAAAAATAATATAGTCATTTTAGGCTTTGTACACATAGACATTGTTTTTCATTCCATCTGGGTTCTGGTGACAGAATAATAGGCATAGTCTGCAGCGATATTCTTGCAGTCAAAACCTCAATGGATACCTAACAAACCCCATTTGAGATCTGACAATGAGATTTGTCAAAGAAATCTGTATGTCAATTAAATCTTTCAGGATTCATTGGAATCCATTTGTAAATTGATTTGTATTAGTTATGGCTTTCTTAGGAACAGAAGTCATGACAGTCGTGTAAACTGGGCCCTAACCAAATCACACTTACTAGTATATAGAGTTAACATATATAAAAAAAACTATTTGTAACTACCAGTCTTTTATACATTCAATAGCATTTTAAAACCTGGAAAACATTTACTTGACTAGTTTTAGGTAGAATTATTGATTGTTAGGGTTAAAGAAAATAATATAGGTTTCCTTACATCTGTGATAGTGTGATCATTGTTATGATAAGGTTGGTGTACAGATATGGTTTAAGATAGTTTTTCATTAATAAAGGTTGTGTTTAATGTGCAAAGACTTGGGTGGGATGTTTTATATTCTATTTGTTTTTTCTTTTGAATATATATATATTTTGGTTGTAAATATCACATAAATATACATTTATCTCAGCAACTATTAGGACACATAGATTTTATAAAGAGGGCCCTCAGAACACCCCTCTATGAGCCAAAGTGGAGAGCCACTAACAAGCTGTGGCTTTTGCTCTGGCAGACTCGGGCTGTTCATGTTTAACATGGATGGCCAATTAGCTGAGTGGTCAACATGTAATACTTCATTTCTTTTTCTGTGGCCACTTCAGGAGAAAAAATCAGCTGTTCTTGCGAACCAGGGGGTCTTGCAAACCAGTTCAGCTTCCATATAAACCCTTTGATTGAGGGTGTATTGTTTTCTTGATGCCCAGAGCAAAATTTAATATTTTTGAATGCGGCATTCTAAAGCTGATTTTTTTATTTTTGGTCCTTATCCTACCTAAATATTTTTGTTTATTTTTTTTCAGATAAGATTTTTTTATTTTTTCCAAATTGTTAATTTGAATTATGTATGTATGTAAGCGCAAAGCTCCCTTTTTAGTAGTAGACAACTGCCCTCAAGTAGCTTTACAGACAATGAAATACTACTTCTACTTACTATCACAGTACATGGTTGTGTGTTGAGGTGACAGTACAAACCAGTTGATGGCATTGGAGGAGAGAGCACTGCCATTAAACAAAGCATGCAAAATGGCAAGGACTGCACCAGAATTCCATTAATTTAAGTGGGGTAGGCAGGACAGAGTTAATAGCTAATTACGTTCAGCAAAATGCATGTCTGTTCTGTGTATCTCCTTTTCTTTCCCCTCAGGTCTTACTCTGACAGGAGACAGGAGACAGGAGACAGGAGGAAGGAGAAGATTTTCTTTAGAACAGACCCGTGATTGCCATGATTGGTTGTCACGGTGATTACGTGACAGGTACCGGAACCACTCATTTCCCAATGATTTCACCAGGACCAGGACCTGTGGCTGTTTGTTACATGCATATCTTGGTGTTAGGGACACAAACACCAGCAAAAGAATGGATTTAAAAAATACAGTACATCAGTTCTGTTCAAAGCCCAACAAATGTGGACATATATATGTAGTGGGTGGTCCTGAAGTAGAAAGTGTCTCTCTATGATGAAACAATCCCTTTAGGAGAAATAAGGTTTAGGGCCTAGAAGAGATTTAGCCATCTAAAAACTTTGATAATTGCTAATCAAATCGTTTTTTTATTTGCATAAGAAGTTTATTCCACCTGTTAGTGCAATTAAAAAAAAAATAGACAAGTCATTTTAATTTACGAACAATATTTATCATGAGAATGACAAGAGGAAAACTTCTGTGACATATTATCCAAATAACCTTGTATAGGAATTTTTAAGAAAAACACTCATGCAACCTTTAACCCCTTAGTGACCAGCCCATTTTAGGCCTTAATGACCAAGCTATTTTATTCGTTTTTCTATAGTCGCATTCAAAGAGCTATAACGTTCTTATTTTTTCGTCTACATAGCTGTATGAGGACTTGTTTTTTGCGGGATTAGTTGTGCTTTTTAATGGCACCATTTTTGGGTACATATAATTTTTATATTAACTTTTATTAACCTTTTTGGGGGGGATTATAAAAAAAAGCTGAAATTCCGCCATTGTTCTATGCGTTTTTAAATTGACGCCGTTCACTGTGCGACGTAATTAACATGTGACCTTTATTCTATGGGTCGGTACGATTACGGCGATACCACATATGTGGAGGTTTTTTTATGTTTTACGACTTTTGCACAATAAAAACACTTTTGAACTAAAATTATTTGCTTTTGCATCGTCGCTTTCCAAGAGCCGTAATTTTTTTATTTTTCCATCAATGTAGTGATTTTTTGGGCTTGTTTTCTGCGGGACAAGACGTAGTTTTGAATGGTACTGTTTTGGGGTGCATGGGACTTATTGATTCATTTTTATTATGACTTTTTTGGGGGGCAATGGAAAAAAATTGCAATTTCGCCATAGTTTTTGGCGTTTTTTTTTTACGGTGTTCACTTTGCGGTTTAAATTACATATTAACTTTATTAATGGAGTCATTACGGTCGCGGCGATACCACATATGTGTACTTTTTTTTTTTTTTTACACTTTTACTAAATAAAACCACTTTTTATGGAAAAAAATGGTTTTATTTATTTTTTTACTGTACTTTTTATTAATAATCTTTATTTCACTTTGATGACTTATTTTATTAGTCCCACTAGGGGACTTTACTGTGCGATATTCCGATCGCTGCTATAATGCTCTGGTATACTTCGTATACCAGAGCATTATTGCCTGTCAGTGTAAATCTGACAGGCAATCTGTTAGGACGTGCCTCCGGCGCGTCCTAACAGGCATATGTCCAGGGCAGACCTGGGGGCTTTTATCAGTCCCCCGGCTGCCATGACACCCCATCGGAGACCCGCGATTTCATTCGCGGGCCGCCGATGGGTGACAGAGGGAGCGCACTCCCTCTGTAAACAAAGTTAAATGCCGCGGTCGCTATTGACGGCGGCATTTAACGGGTTAAACGGCCGCGATCGAAGTAAACTTCGATCGCGGGCGTTGGAGCAGGAGCTCAGCTGTCATCAGACAGCAGAGCCCCGGCTCCTGCCTGCACGGGAGACCCGTGCAGGACTTAGACTAGGCTGACGTGAAAAGGCGTCAGCCTAGCCTAAAGCCCAGTAGTGAATCACGTTAAAACACGTATTAGTGGTCACTAAGGGGTTAAATAACAGTAGTAAAACAAACCATCCTCAGATGTATAGTTTCATTTTATATTTACAAATATGTGCATAACAAGAGTATTAGGGCCTGTTCACATCTGCGTTGGGCTTCCATTTGGCTTTCCGTTCATCTTTTCCGTCAGAGGAACTTACAAACTGAAAGACAAATGAAAAGCATAGTTTCCGTTTGCATTTACCATTGATTTCAGTGGTATTTTTTCCTGTTTCAGTTTGCATCAGTTTGGCTCCATTCCGTTAGATTTCAGTTTTTTTTTTCATGGAAAATATATTGTAGTATGCTCATTTATTCTTTTTATTTTAAATCTCTGTAGAACGTGTACTGTATATATGCATTATCTGGATATCATGAGTGTATATTTCCAATTATTAAATGTTCTAAATAGAATTTTTTACACATATTGTATGTCATTCTATTTTTCCTATTATATAATGTTTAATGAGTCTTTTATCTTTTTTTAATATGACTTGAATATATGCAAAAACTTACATGCAGTATGTATTGAACTACAGTGGATATTCATTTCTGGGGTTTCTTGTGGGGAGGCTTATAAATAGACAAATGTTCAACATATGAGTTAAGTGCAACATAAACTAATCGTGCCTTGCAAATCTGTGAGTTACTGATTTTGCAAAACATCCAGGAAGCCAAAATTTCACAGATGTATTATTTATTGTTCCTATGTGGGAACATTTATAGATGCCAAGATAAAACACATGTCACATTAAAATATATGTATGTTTATCTTAAAAATAGTATACTATTAGGTGAATGACCATGTAATAAACTTAAGGTGGTACGGACACATGAAGGTGTCAGGTACCATTTATCTTTTGAAGATTTCTCATTTTCTTTGAAGGAGTCTCATTGTGATCTTAAAGGTATTTCAGTAATATGAGTAGCTGATAGGAAAGCATGCCAATTCAATTAATTAAAATTCACAAACTGTTATCTATGTCCAATTTGGACAGGGCTTGCTTATTAAAGAACCATGTATAACCAAGAAGTCTGCTTGAGACAGCTGGAAGAAATGCCACATCCTATAGTTATAGTAAACAAGCATGCGGGTGGCAAAATTAAGTAACAGCAAGAAAAACAGGATATTCTTGCCCCTAGGTTAAATCTGAAAAGGCAATATCTCCCCTTCTGTCCACAAACCTTCTTATTTTCTCCTGCAGATGTACAGTAATAAGTATAAAATGAAGTAAGAAGCAAACAAGACTTAAAAATAAATTTTTCAAGATTAAGTAATCTAACTGTATAAATGTAGTTTATGTTTTGGTAAAAATATAAAACTATATTTGAATATAAATGAATACACACTTTTTTGTGTATTGTAAAAACTTAATGAGTTAAAGGGGTTGTCTCATTAGAGAAAACACTTTTCAGAAAGGAGACTTTGCAGTGATTAACTGATCGCAACGGGTACAGCTGCCGACACCCCTGGTTTTGAAATGCAGTATTACATGGCGTGCTATTCAGATGAACGGCTATCCATGTAATGCATGAATGGCTTAATTCTGCTAAAAATGGGAGTTGCTCTTAAAGAGCAGCACTCCATTCTGGCTCATAGAGGGGGAACTTAAGTGGGGGATCCCCTCTACAAAACAACCACTTAGAATCCTTCAAAGGATGTGAAGACACAGCATTAAATCTTTCTCCAGGGCTTTTTTTTTTTTTTTAATGCCATCCAAAAGAAGAGCTTTCATTCCATCCATCTAAAACCATAAATGCAATGCATACCATCCTTTGTCTTATTTTCACCTTCTGAATCCTGGATCCAGTCTATCCATGAGGAAACACAGTATTCAGTGACATTATTTGTAAACATACACACTGCAGACTGTAAGGTTCTGTTCACACAGAGTTTCTTTTACAAATTTTTTTGACGCGGAAACCGCATCGGAAAACGCCCCAAAAAACGTCCAAAATGCCTCCCAATGATTTCAATGGGAGGCGGAGGCGGTTTTTCCCACGAGCGGAAAAAACATTGCGGGAAAAAGAAGCGACATGCCCTATATTCGGGCGTTTACCTCTCTGACCTCCCATTGACTATGAAAATGTTGTCTTGCTATATTTAGGATTCTCATACGCCTTCAGGCCAAGTATTGTGTTAGGGCATGCCCCCACGTGGCGGATTTCCTCCGCAACTGTCCGCATCAATGCCGCACCTAATCCGGGTTGCGGATTACGGCTGCGGATCTGCCCAAAATGTGCAGTAAATTGATGCGGACTAGCTGCTGCGGACTGCGGAAAAAGTGCTTCCCTTCTCTCTATCAGTGCAGGATAGAGAGAAGGGACAGCACTTTCCCTAGTGAAAGTAAACGAATTTCATACTTACCGGCCGCTGTCTTGGTGACGCGTCCCTCTTTCGGCATCCAGCCCTACCTCCCTGGATGACGCGGCAGTCCATGTGACCGCTGCAGCCTGTGATTGGCTGCAGCCGTCACTTAGACTGAAACGTCATCCTGGGAAGCTGGACTGGAGACAGAAGCAGGGAGTTCTCGGTAAGTATGAACTTCTATTTTTTTGACAGGTTGCTCTATATTGGGATCGGTAGTCACTGTCCAGGGGGCAGAAACAGCTACTGCCGATCGCTTAACTCTTTCAGCACCCTGGACAGTGACTATTTACTGACGTCTCCTAGCAACGCTCCCGTAATTACGGGAGCCCCATTGACTTCCTCAGTCTGGCTGTAGACCTAGAAATACATAGGTCCAGCCAGAATGAAGAAATGTCATGTTAAAAAAGCAAGACGCATCCGCAGCACACATAACATGTGCATGACAGCTGCAGACTTCATTGCGGAATTTAGAATCTCCATTGAAGTCAATGGAGAAATTCCGCCATGAGTCCGCAACCAGTCCGCCACTGCTCCGCAACAGACAGAGCATGCTGCGGACACCAAATTCCGCTCCGCAGCCTATGCTCCGCAGCGGAATTTTACGCATCGTCTAAACGAACACTTCTAAATTTAAGTGGAAGTCAATGGAGAAACGGCTCCGCTGCGGATTAACGCTGCGGAGTGTCCGCAGCGGAATTCAAGTGAATTCCGCCACGTGTGAACCCAGCCTTATAGTTCCAATAATTTTAAGAATTATTCACCCAATATGAGCTCTAGCTACCAATCACATGTAGATTTTTATTTTTTGCCCAATGGGCATGTTCAGACGAGGCGGAATTGCTCTGGAATTCCTCTGCAGACTTTTTATTTCTATTACTTTCTAGGGCTTTTTAGGAAACTTAGTTCAGACGTTGCGGAAAAAGTCATTGTGGAAAGTAGGCTGCGAAGCAGAATTTTCATTCCGCAGCATGCATGTACACCAACGGAAAAGTAGAGGATTTTCACTGCGGTTTTTAGCCTTTTCAATGCATCCACTGTGATATCCGCATTGTCTGAATTACCTGTCAAACATGCAAGTTTGGAGCATATTTGCTGCGGGAAATTTCCACCATGTCTGAACATGCCCTAATTGTTTCCTACCAACTTGGAAGAGCATAGATTTAATATCTAATTTTGTTTTCCTCCAATTCAATCCTTCACAAAAGATTGGTGAAATTCACAAGTAAGATACAGTATACTTATCCTTATCGTCTGACTGATACTTATACTTAACACTTGGATGGACTTATCAAAACTATTATTTGATGCCCTAAACCAGACATTACAAGCTATTTTCTTTTCTTACATCAACAATGGACAATATAACCAAAATATTAGGCTTCCAGAAAAAAAACACAAATTCTAAAATGAATTGATCTTTTTAAAAATTAGCTTGACAGACCCCTGACATCTCACGTGGGTATGGATTTTGAAAAAAAAAACAACAAAAAAAAACCAATATCCAGAACGCTAGATTGATTGACAGAAAGTCTGGATTATTGTTACTTGTTATTTGCAATAGTAGGAAATATTGGTAAAATAAATAGAATGTGACATCAGAGCTGCAAGTTCAGAACTCAGTGGACACTCCCTGTTGTAAATGTTACTCTCTCCCCCTCCCTCCTCTTAATGTTCTAGCCTTGTGTCTACTCCCTTCCCACTCTTACACTTTCAAAACTGTGAAACTGTAATTTATGTGAGCAACAAAGAGGTTAGAAGTCTCCTTTAGGAGTTATAACATGCTGAGTGTATATTTCACTAACCTTTTCTGACCGCAAAGGCCTCAAGTATTGCTCACAAGTAGGTCAACAAGAAGCAGGGGGATAATAGAGGACCCCAGGATCAGATTACAGGCAGAGCCAGTAACTGTAGAGAATCAGCATTATCAACCTGCTGCACATAGGTCTGTATAGGAGCAGTAAACACCAATCAGCAGGACATTAAAAAATTGCAAAGTTGCTTTTTCTTATAAATTCATTGGAGTAAAAACTTTGTTGTAAATGTGCACCAAATTGTTTATGAAGAAGACCAAATGAAGAGACCTAAGTATAGTATTTGGAGCTTGCTATTTGTTGTCATTTTTTCCGTTAGTCTTTAAACAGTATCAACTACCGAGGACTCTCAATTTTCGTCTTTTCTATGAAGAGGGCCCTTATTTTAGCTCCATGTACACAAAACTAATTTGATCAACTGACATTATAAATCTTGGCATCTTTTCCCTCTCTTGAAACACATGCATATGTGTCCACCATTACCTTTGCTTGAATTTTGTTAAAGGAAATGTGTCATTAGAAAACCTATAGTTTAAATAAATATTTTATGTTAAGCATATTTTTTAAGATTTTTTTGTGATTTTTTAAAAATGTTTCCATGTTTCCATGTCATTGTGTATAATAAAAAATAATACAAAAATGTTGCAGTTCTCACTCCGGCCACTGAGCCTCACAATAGATGGAAACTTGCTGTTCTGTAGAGACCACTTCTCAGCAGTCATCTCATTATCATTACAGGAAGGATTAGGCTACATTCACATGAGCATGTCCTGTTTGCGTGCAGAAAAAACGCTGCCTGAGTGTTTCCGTCGTGTTTCTGTATTTCCGTTTTTTACACGCATATGTCACATATGACCCATGTTTTATACGCGTGCAGAAAAAAATGAAAGGAGGACTTTTGTCACAAAATTTGGTCCCAGCCCTCTGGGAACACCCACAGGAAAATCACAAGGTCACAAAACGCTATTTTGTTTTGCTGTTACAGCGTAGAGAGCTTTGTCTGATTCCTCTCCTTATTTACTTTGGATTTTGACTACTTTTTAGAGTTGGAACATGACATAAAAGCCATGGACCATGTTCTTATGATGTGGCTGATCTCTCGCACATTTGGAGAGCGACGCCAGATGGTGGCGGAAGTACCTAGGAGGAGAAGGAGGCTTTGGGTTCATCCCATTGTCTCCCAACGTGCTTCCAAATAGACACTTCCACACCCTGTATCAGTACCTGCGGCTGCATCCGGAAAAATTTCATTCCTTCTGTCGGATGTCAGTCGCAGCATTTGATCGGTTGCTGGAGGAGCTGCATTCCAGATTATCATTCCGGAACACAAACATGCGACGCAGCATTTCACCTGAGGAACGGCTCATCGTCACCCTGAGGTAAGAATACATCCTGTGTATTTTTTTTAAATAATTTTATCTGTCAGCCTAGGCTACAACTATGGTAAATTGCCTGATCCAATTCCCCGTGCTACCCTCATGATAATATACCTATCAGTATAAATGCCCCCTTTCACAACATGTGTTAGCTTGCAAATCTATTGTGAGGGGCAGAAAGCCTATCCAATAAATAGTAGTGTAATTTTTTTATTGAAATTGCACTGTTGATAACCTTAAAGAGGATAGTTTGTGTAATTAATCCATTTTTTATCTTTTTTCTTCATATTCCTTGCAACTGGAAATTCGTTTGTGTCCCTTCATTTTGAATTCCTATTCGGGACGTCGACCATTTCTGGAATTACCAGGTCCACCCGTGAGCTCATCTGGGGAAACTCAAAGACACTGTGATGCTTCAACCCACAACAGAACAGTGGATGAGTATAGCGGATGGTTTCATGGACAACACACAATTTCCTAATTGCATTGGGGCACTGGACAGAAAACATATCCGTGTGAAGAAGCCGCCACCCTCAGGGGTCCGATTCTACAATTACAAACAGTATTTCTAGTTAGTGCTGTTGGCCTTGGTTGACAGTCAATATCGGTGTGTTTTTGTAGACATTGGTTCCTTTGGTTGCACTGCAGATGCTGACATCTTCAGGGCTTCCAGAATGGGTCAGCGGCTTCTAAACAACCGACTATCCCTCTCTGATCCCCGCCTACTGCCCGGATATTCAATACCCCCTGCACCATTTGTGATAGTGGCAGATGAGGCCTTTGGACTCTCCACCCATGTTATGCGCCCCTTTCCTAGACGTGGTTTGGACAACCGTAGAGGCATTTACAATTATCGGCTTACCAGGGCGCGTCGGTATGTGGAGTTCGCCTTTGGTGTTCTGGCAAGTAAATGGAGGGTCTTTATGTCTACAATACAAATGGATGCGGACAATGTCAACCACGTCATCAAAGCCTATGTCATCCTGCACAACTTCACCCGAATGTACGATTCTGCAGGTGATGGTGACGTGGAACATCACATGGCCACTGGAGAATTGACTTTGGACGAGACACCCCAAGGAAGACCAGGAACATCTGGACTCAGAATCCGGGTATTATATGCAGACTATTTTGTCAGTCCTGTGGTAGCAGGACTCTATCATGCCCTGGCAGCAGGACTCTATCCGCTAGAAATGCCATGTGTAAAGTTAAATTTAGTTAGTTCTGTTAGTACATGGTTTATAGTTTTGTTACGTTAGTGTAGGGACTCGTAATACAATGAGGACACTTGACGCAGGTTGCACGCTTTCATATTTAGGTCAAAATATTAATGTTTTACTTAATTTTAATATACTTTTTTAAAATTAATTTGACAGAAAAGTATAATTAATATTTGGACCTGAGCATCAACTAATACCTAATTTTAGTACTCTTGGTAAGTATTTTTTATATTAAAATATAAAGTTTATGATAAAATTATGTGTTCTGTAGTGTGTAGTGTGTTTTTGTAACCAATTAAAAAAAATTTTTAACCACACTTTCATGATTATCAAAAGATACATGACATATTAATGCCCACCCAAAACCAAATATGAGAAATAAAATATTGAAACATTTGGTTGTAAAACTTTTTTTATCCAAAAAATATAAAACACAACATTAATGCATAAAACCGGTAGAACGGTAAAGAGTCTTTACATAAATACAACATAAATAAACATAAATACAACAAATATACAGTATATATATTTTTTAAATTAAAGAGATCCGGAGAGGATGGTGGGGCATTTGCAGGAGTGGACTTCATTCTCTCTGAGGCAGATTGGGATGAAGGTTGCCAAGGAGGTAGGTTGCCATAATAAGGTTCCTGTGGGCTGTAGTAAGCCCCCCTATAAGCACTTGGATGGTCAGGAGGCATTTGCCTCGGAAAATATTGTCATTGATGCGGCATTGGAGGAGGTGGAGATCTGAAGCTCTGTTATGTTTGAGCCTGTGGCATAATGTGCCCAAACAGGCGCCAGTGCTCTAGTGCTGTAAAGCACTCCCTGGGATCGTTTGGAGGTGTAGCAGATTGCAGCACTATCAAATTGATGATTGTGTTCAGAGGCAATGCTCTGCCGGTACAAGCTGCAAATATGGAGCCAGGCTACGTGCAAAAGTGTCCACCTCATCCTCTGGTTTATTTCAATTGAGGTATTCCAGAACCTGAGTATCCACCTGGCTAGCCATAGAAGGTTCCATTTTTCTCCACTTATTTGCTGCATGAGAGAGAACCGGAATTTGCTGAGGGGTAGGGCTGCACACACTCGGTCCAGATGATGTACCAGGATCCTGGTGCTCCAGTTCTGGGTTTGGAAGAATTGTTTCTTCCTCCACTCTACTCTCATCCATCTGTCTACTCTCCTCTTCCTTCACATTCTCCTCCAGGTTTGCTTCGGAGCTAAATTTGGATAATTTATTTTACAAATGAATATATATTACATCTATTAAAGGTGTTTTCGCATCATGGAAATTTATGACATATGCACACATTAAATGTCAGAGACATGCGGTTCCCACCTATGGAATACAGAGCAGTAAAAGGTGGTTTCGTTGGACCCCTTATTATAGAGATAGGTGTGTGTCCCAAAGGTGGGAACTGCATGTCTCTACCCTTTTTAAAATATCTTGTGTATATGTCATAAATTTCCATTATGGCAAAACCCCTAGAACGTTTATTTATTTTATTTATTTTTGGACACTTACGGACGAAGCTCAAATATCGGCCTCAAGAAAGACAGCAGTTGGGTGAAGAGGTATGGTCTTTTCTTTGAAGGTGCCAAGCCATTCTTGCCTTTTTGGCTCAGTTCTCCATGGTACTGGTCCCTAGTACTTTGTCACCTGACTGTTGAAAAAAACAAATATATAAATATAAATGTAAATATGCCTATTTAACATTGGGACCAGTATACTAAACATGTACTACTAGGCCAACATGAACTGAACTTGATCAACAGGAACACAACGATACAGGCTATAATATGATTGCACTTACCATATTTGGTCCTGTCAGCAGGCCTCACACTACTCCACTGATTTGAAAAAAAGATTTTTGCAATGGCTTCCTACGCATTGTCTTTAAAGTGCTGTTCGTGGTAAGCGTCTAACCTTGTGTCCCACAACTCTGGCCTCTCCTGCACCAAAGTGATCAACTTCTCCACGTCATTTGCTCTAGGCATGCTTGTTTGCCCCGCACAGGACTGTATAATGTTCCTCTTGTAGATGTCAATGCTGCTCTGCAAACACTTCCTGTTTTAATTTATTTTTCAAATACCCTTTCCAACTGTGCGTGAACAACGCAACAACTCACGCGTGTTGCAAGTGTACTGTGCGTTGTTTTCACGCACCCATGGGCTTCAATGGTCGACTACGATGCGTAAATATGCAATAATATAGGATATGCAGTGATTTTTACTCAACGAACACACGCTACATGAAAAAGAACGCATGTGTGAATGGACCCATTGGAATGAATGGGTCCGTGTGCTGTGACTGATTTAAACGCACAGCACACGGATGAGTATTACACTCGTCTGAATGAGCACTTACAATAATAGGTAACACCTCTGTACAACTAACACAGGATCCAACATTCACAGAAGGTGATGGTCACAGGTCACCGTTTCCCCCTCACAATGACCTTTGCACAGGTCCCAGAGCATGCCTAGAAAACTGTTCCATAGAAGTCAATGAACATCTCCAGTTTACAGGTTCCTATGGTCCTTGTGGTTGCTGTAAAGATCTTTTTTATTTTTATTTCAATCAATACATCAATGATCATACATAGCTTATCAAAGTGTGAAATGCATCCACATTATAATGCATACATATATATTTGCTAAAAGTTTAATATAATTTAATATAAGTGCACAGAACCTGCATCTAATGAGGTCGATCGACGCCAGGATGGGACTACGGACCTTCAATCTAACCGTATGCGTTAAATATATTATCAGCACTTCACTATACTATTGATTGACTGTGGCCGCGTCAACCCAAATGGAAGCCAATGGAAATACCAAAAATAAGATCCTACCCTGGTGACTGGGGCAACATTATATGCTTCTCCATGGTAATCATCTACTTAGTGAATCTCTATAATAAAAGGGGATAAATGCTCTGCAGAGAGGCCATTGACATATTATTCTAGAAAAAGGACCAGAGCTGCCAGATATATTTTTAAATATATATACACTGTATATATAAATGAAAAACAGTCGATAAGTAACGGGTTTCCAGGTTTGGCTGTCCTATACAGACCATGATCTGTTAACTCAATGGAGAAGTATGAGAACTTAAGAAATAAATTAAATTAAATTAAACATCCAACTTTACCACAAAGTGCCATGTATTGCTTCATAACTATGATTAGAGATGAGCGAGCCGGGACAACAGAACCCGGTTTCGGTCCGAACATCGTGAAAAGTTCGGTTCGCAGCGAATCCGAACTTCACCGGGTTCGGCCGAACCCATTTTGACCGAACCCGGCTACATTTTGGCGCCTGCCACATGTTAGATGTAAAATGGAGGATTTCACAATATCACCTGAAATCAGGCTACCCCATAATGCCTTGCAAACGGCTCTCCCAGCCAATCGGGAGGCAGCATAGGGGCGGGCTCAAGCCTGCAATAAAAGTCTATGCACGGAGCTCAGCGGCAATTTTACAGACAGGAGCTGTAGGGATAGCATCTCTGTGCAGTAAGGGAAAGCTTTAGGAATCTAAAAGGCAGGAATCCAGAAATCAAAGGGGCTCATCCACTACTCACTACTCAGCCAGTGTGTGAATACGCTTTTATAAGGGGCTCATCCCCGTTGCATCCAACTTGCAATACAGGCAGCCTTTGTAGTAGTACTACAACGCCCAGCATTCCCTGAGTGCACCGCGGCGTGCCTGATAGAAATTCTCATTCATTGACATTAGCCAAGCCAGTGTGTGAATACGCTTTTAGAAGGGGCTCATCCCCGGCCGTTAACATAACGAGATAACAATCCAACTTGCAATACAGGCAGCCTTTGTAGTAGTAGTAGTAGTAGTACTACAACACCCAGCATTCCCTGAGTGCACCGCGGCGTGGCTGATAGAAATTCTCATTCATTGCCATTTGCCAAGCCAGTGTGTGAATACGCTTTTAGAAGGGGCTCATCCCCGGCCGTTAACATAACGAAATAACAATCCAACTTGCAATACACACAGCCTTTGTAGTAGTAGTAGTAGTACTACAACACCCAGCATTCCCTGAGTGCACCGCGGCGTGCCTGATAGAAATTCTCAATCATTGCCATTAGCCAAGCCAGTGTGTGAATACGCTTTTAGAAGGGGCTCATCCCCGGCCGTTAACATAACGAAATAACAATCCAACATGCAATACAGGCAGCCTTTGTAGTAGTACTACAACGCCCAGCATTCCCTGAGTGCACCGCGGCGTGGCTGATACAAATTCTCATTCATTGCCATTTGCCAAGCCAGTGTGTGAATACGCTTTTAGAAGGGGCTCATCCCCGGCCGTTAACATAACGAAATAACAATCCAACTTGCAATACAGGCAGCCTTTGTAGTAGTAGTAGTAGTACTACAATGCCCAGCATTCCCTGAGTGCACCGCGGCGTGCCTGATAGAAATGCTCAATCATTGCCATTTGCCAAGCCAGTGTGTGAATACACTTTTAGAAGGGGCTCATCCCCGGCCGTTAACATAACGAAATAACAATCCAACTTGCAATACAGGCAGCCTTTGTAGTAATACTACAAGGCCCAGCATTCCCTGAGTGCACTGCGGCGTGGCTAATAGAAATTCTCATTCATTGCCATTTGCCAAGCCAGTGTGTGAATACGCTTTTAGAAGGGGCTCATCCCCGGCCGTTAACATAACGAAATAACAATCCAACTTGCAATACAGGCAGCCTTTGTAGTAGTAGTAGTACTACAACACCCAGCATTCCCTGAGTGCACCGCGGCGTGGCTGATAGAAATTCTCATTCATTGCCATTTGCCAAGCCAGTGTGTGAATACGCTTTTAGAAGGGGCTCATCCCCGGCATTAACATAACGAAATAACAATCCAACTTGCAATACAGGCAGCCTTTGTAGTAGTACTACAAGGCCTAGCATTCCCTGAGTGCACCGCAGCGTGGCTAATAGAAATTCTCAATCATTGTCATTTGCCAAGCCAGTGTGTGAATACGCTTTTAGAAGGGGCTCATCCCCAGCCGTTAACATAACAAAATAACAATCCAGCTTGCAATACAGGCAGCCTTTGTAGTAGTACTACAAGGCCTAGCATTCCCTGAGTGCACCGCAGCGTGGCTAATAGAAATTCTCATTCATTGCCATTTGCCAAGCCAGTGTGTGAATACGCTTTTAGAAGGGGCTCATCCCCGGCCGTTAACATAACGAAATAACAATCCAACTTGCAATACAGGCAGCCTTTGTAGTAGTAGTAGTAGTACTACAACGCCCAGCATTCCCTGAGTGCACCGCGGCGTGGCTGATAGAAATTCTCATTCATTGCCATTTGCCAAGCCAGTGTGTGAATACGCTTTTAGAAGGGGCTCATCCCCGGCCGTTAACATAACGAAATAACAATCCAACTTGCAATACAGGCAGCCTTTGTAATAGTAGTACAACGCCCAGAATTCCCTGAGTGCACCGCGGCGTGGCTGATAGAAATTCTCATTCAGTGCCATTTGCCAAGCCAGTGTGTGAATATGCTTTTAGAAGGGGCTCATTCCCGGCCGTTAACATAACGAAATAACAATCAAACTTGCAATACAGGCAGTCTTTGTAGTAGTAGTAGTAGTAGTAGTACTACAACGCCCAGCATTCCCTGAGTGCACCGCGGCGTGCCTGATAGAAATTCTCATTCATTGCCATTTTCCAAGCCAGTGTGTGAATACGCTTTTAGAAGGGGCTCATCCCCGGGTTTTGATTCAACTTGCTGCACTCCAGCAGTGAAATGTCTGGTATAAAAAAGGTTGTGAAAGGACGGGGTAGAGGAAGAAACACCCATTCCTTGTCCTCTTCCAGTCCAAATGTTGGATCTGTTGGTGCCAGACCCAGTACCAGCACTTGTGGCACAAGACATGTTCCCAGTTCCACTAGTAGCAGCAGCCATGTGCCTGCTGGTAGTAGTAGCAGTATCAGCAAGCCAGACTTGTCCATCTCCTCCGGTGGGCGGGTTACTTTAGACAATACAGCCATTGTGGACTGGTTGGCTGGCTCGCGGTCATCTTAGCAGGAAGACTCTGACGATCTGGCTTCAAGCCGGGTTTCGTTGGATTCCAGATCCTCTACAGTTCCTTGGCACAGTGACAGTAGTAATATGGGTATTTCTAGCGTTTCCATTCCATCATCTATGTCTTCACTCCCCCTTCCTAGTGGGAAGCCATCTTTCCTTAGAGTCCTAAGAGAAATCTCCCCGGGTGCGAAGGAAGATACTGAACAACATAGTGATGATGATTTGTTTTCCGCGAGTCAGCCAACGGAGTGTGTTGTGGAGGTGGAAGCGGTGTCCGAGACGCATAGCTGTGGTAGTGGGGGTGTTGGTGGTGGTAGCCGTGGTGGCAGACGCAGTAATGAGGGGGGGCATGGAGCCCGCCATGATGTCACATCACATTCACAACACAGTGACAGAAGTGGCGGGGATGATGAGGAGGGCTATGATGATGATGTTGTTTTAGACAGGACGTGGGAACCAGGTGACGAGGTGATGACGGCGTCAGAGGAGGAGGGTAGTAGTGGCGGCACTGGCAGTGATAAACAGCCAAGCCGAGGTAGGGGCAGAAGTCAATCTGCAAAACGTTGCAGCGGTAGGGTCAGCTCAGGAGCCGGTGACGGCGACACTGATGCTGGTGTAGGCTCCCGAAAAAAGCCTGCCAGTTAAGGGGCAAGCTCGGGTGGTGGTGGTGGACGTGGTACTACCTCTTTACGGTACTCTGCGGTGTGGCAATTTTTCTGTACCTTCCCGGAGGACGAAAACATGGCACAGTGCCGTATCTGCAAGCAGAAAGTAAGGCATGGGCAGGGCAGCAATGTAGGAACTACCGCTCTACGTAAACACATGGAGCGGCATCACAAGGCCATGTGGGACAATCGACATGCCCCACCATCATCATGTACATCTAATGAAGACCCCTCTGCCGCTGCTGCTGCTGCTGCTCCGAGTCCATGTCATCTAAGTAGTAGCCAGGCCTTATCCACCATGTCGTTGTCATCATCATCATCAGGGTATGTTCACACGGCCTATTTACGGACGTAATTCGGGCGTTTTTGCCCCGAATTACGTCTGAAAATAGCGCCTCAATAGCGCTGACAAACATCTGCCCATTGAAAGCAATGGGCAGACGTTTGTCTGGTCACACGAGGCGTATATTTACGCGCCGCTGTCAAATGACGGCGCGTAAATTGACGCCCGCGTAGAAGAAGTGACCTGTCACTTCTTTGGCCGTAATTGGAGCCGCTATTCATTGACTCCAATGAATAGCAGCGCTAATTACGGCCGTAATTGACGCGGCGTTCAAGCGCCTGCACATGCCGGTACGGCTGAAATTACGGGGATGTTTTCAGGCTGAAACATCCCCGTAATTTCAGCCGTTACGGACCCCCGCCGTGTGAACATACCCTCACTGTCATCTAGTGCTCCTCCTACGTCCCGTCAGTTATCCATTACGGAATCGTTGTCCAATAAGCAACAATATATACCCAGTCATCCACTTGTCGTGCGGCTTAATTCACACCTGGCTAAGTTGTTGGTGGTGCAGTCGCTGCCGTACCACCTGGTCGACTCCGCCGACTTCAAGCAATTGATG
Source organism: Rhinoderma darwinii (assembly GCF_050947455.1). Lineage (NCBI taxonomy): Eukaryota > Metazoa > Chordata > Amphibia > Anura > Rhinodermatidae > Rhinoderma > Rhinoderma darwinii. The sequence continues at coordinate 125,866,739 of NC_134691.1, read as the reverse complement.
GCGTGCGCTCAGCCTAGGTGGCGAATACCTAGCCGACATTACTTCTCCAAAACAGCTGTCCCTGCCTTGCACAAGCACGTGGAGGAAAAGGTGTGTCAGTCCTTGCAATTATCCGTGTGCAGCAGGGTACATGCCACCGTCGACACATGGAGCAGCAACTATGGGCAGAGACAGTACATGTCTTTCACGGCCCACTGGGTCAATATTTTGCAGTCCGATGCACCACCGCAGCAATGCCAGGCATTACCACCTCCACGCTTGCATCTTTCTGGTTCAACTCCGGACACCAGGCGCCTACCATCCTCCTCCTCCTACTCCTCCTCCTCCTCCTTGCCCTCCTCAATGGAGGTCTTCCCGTCCCCGACAGGACACAGCGTATCTTCCACTCCTCCTCCCTCCTCTTTTCATAGGTGCAAGGTGAAGCGCCACAACGCTGTCTTACACCTGCTGAGCCTGGGCGAGAAAAGCCACACAGGGCAGGAGCTGCTGCTGTGCATCAAGGAGGAAATCGCACGCTGGCTGTCTCCTCTGAAACTCACACTGGGCAATGTTGTCTCTGATAATGGGAAGAACGTTGTGGCTGTACTGTGTCTAGGTCACCTGACACACGCTCCTTGCATGGCACATGTGATCAATCTGGTCATAACACGCTTCTTAAAGTCATATGTTGGTTTGAAGGGTGTGCTGGCCATGTCCAGGAGGGTTTGCGTTCACTTTAGACATTTAAGCACGCCCTCCTGGACTTGCAGCGTCAAAACAATCTCCCAGAACACAGCCTGATTTGCGACGTTCCAACACGCTGGAATTCCACCCTGCACATGTTGGACCGTCTGTACGAACAGCGGAAAGCCGTGAATGATTTCCTGATGCAGCAGACGGGCAGCGTTTGGAGCCTGTGTAATTTCGAGCTCAGGCACTGGCAGCTGGTTAGAGACGCATGTCGCGTTTTGAGGCCCTTTGAAGAGGCCACACGATTTGTGAGCCGTGACGCTAGCGGAATGAACGATGTTATGCCGCTGATATTCATTATGGAGCAAACGCTCACAGCGATGATTCAGCAAAGGATGGAGGAAGGATCACATCTGGCTATGGATGTTGAGGAGGAGGAGGAGGAGGATGAGGATGAGGAAACAGGACCTGAAGAGGAGCTGGATTTGGAGATGGAATCACAGGAAGGGATAGGGGACGAGGCAGCCGCACAACATGACAGTGATGGTGATGACGAGTCTGACGACGACCTTGATGATGGACAACCATGGCAGTATGGGGCGGAGATGGAACCAACCGGGCCCTCTGAAACGCTGGCCAGGATGGCGAGCTGTATGCTTAGTTACTTGCGCGCTGACTGTCGTATTGTTAGCATGAAGCAAAGAGATGAGTACTGGATAGCCACACTTTTAGACCAACGGTATAAAGCCAGAATGGGGGAGTTTTTTGCGCCTTCCGAGAGGGAGGCAAAATTGGCTTATTATCGAAAAAAGCTATGCAGCCAGCTTGTCACGGCTTTCAAACGGCAAACACCTGCTGCAAGCATGTCTGATCGGGGGGCCACTCTCCGCGTCCCACTGTCTCATCGTTCCACCGCCTCTGGCAGAGCTACCTCTGCAATAGGCAGCAGCAGCAGCAGCGGCAGCAGCAGTAGCAGCAGCCAATTCAGTTTGGAAAATATGATGACAACATTTTTACATCCAATACCCCGACCTGACACACATCGTAGTCACCAAAGGGATGTTCACCATCACCAGGTGCAGCACCTAAACAACCAGGTTTACTCGTACCTGGACTGTGCACTTTCTCCGTCAGAAATGCTGATCCCAGACCCCATGGACTTCTGGGTCAGCAGATTGGATCATTGGCAAGAACTGGCCCAGTTTGCCATGGGTGTACTGTCTTGTCCACCCTCCAGTGTAGCGTCAGAGAGGGTATTCAGCGCGGCAGGGGGCTTCGTCACCCCTAAGCGAACAAGATTGTCCGCCAACAGCTTGGAAAATCTCACGTTTCTGAAAATGAATCAAGCGTGGATCGATGAGGATTTTAAAACCCCTGTGCCTGATGCCACTGATTAGATCTGACATTGCTGCTGCTGCTGCCGCCTGCTACTGCCACCTGCTGCTACGGGATTCTGTCCTACACACTCTTTTTGTAATGTGCCGCTGTTGGTGCTGCTACTACTTCTACCACCAATCCACCCCCAGTGCCGTCTGCTACAAGCAGGCCTGCCCCACCACAGGGCTTTGTCCTGTGACTATCCAGTGTCTTTTAATGTGCTGCTACTTCTACTACCACCCTTGCTGTCCGTTGGCTACCTCTACTACCACCAATACACCTCCACTGCCGTCTGCTACAAGCAGGCCTGAGGCTTGCCCCACCACAGGGCTTTGTCCTCCTGTGACTGTCCAGTCTCTTTTAATGTGCTGCTACTACTACTACTACTACCACCCTTGCTGTCTGTTGGCTACCTCTACTACCACCAATACACCTCCACTGCCGTCTGCTACAAGCAGGCCTGAGGCCTGCCCACCACAGGGCTTTGTCCTTCTGTGACTGTCCATTCTTTTTTAATGTGCTGCTACTACTACTACTACTACTACTACTACCACCTTTGCTGTCTGTTGGTTACCTCTACTACCACCAATACACCTCCACTGCCGTCTGCTACAAGCAGGCCTGAGGCCTGCCCACCACAGGGCTTTGTCCTCCTGTGACTGTCCAGTCTGTTTTAATGTGCTGCTACTACTACTACTACTACCACCCTTGCTGTCTGTTGGCTACCTCTACTACCACCAATACACCTCCACTGCCATCTGCTACAAGCAGGCCTGAGGCCTGCCCCACCACAGGGCTTTGTCCTCCTGTGACTGTCCAGTCTCTTTTAATGTGCTGCTACTACTACTACCACCCTTGCTGTCTGTTGGCTACCTCTACTACCACCAATACACCTCCACTGCCGTCTGCTACAAGCAGGCCTGAGGCCTGCCCACCACAGGGCTTTGTCCTCCTGTGACTGTCCAGTCTGTTTTAATGTGCTGCTACTACTACTACTACCACCCTTGCTGTCTGTTAGCTACCTCTACTACCACCAATACACCTCCACTGCCGTCTGCTACAAGCAGGCCTGAGGCCTGCCCCACCACAGGGCTTTGTCCTGTGACTGTCCAGTGTCTTTTATTGTGCTGCTACTACTACTACCACCCTTGCTGTCCGTTGGCTACCTCTACTACCACTAATACACCTCCACTGCCGTCTGCTACAAGCAGGCCTGGAGGGCTTGTCAAAAGCCATTGCTTGTTGCTTTTACATCCATGTATGGATGAACCCCGGCAGGCATCTGCCAATAAAAAGGGTAAATTTTTGGAGGGCTTGTGAAAAGCCATTGCTTGTTGCTTTTACATCCATGTATGGAAGAACCCCGGCAGGCATCTGCCAATAAAAAGGGTAAATTTTTTGAGGGCTTGTCAAAAGCCATTGCTTGTTGCTTGCTTTTACATCCATGTATGGAACTCTTTTATTATAAAAGTAAAAAAAACATAACAACAACATCAGCCGATGTAAACCATAACCAAAATACAACATATACAAACATAAACATAAGACATTATATACATATTTTTAAATACATCACTGTATTCCTCCATGTTCCCGGACTTGGCCAATTCCTCAACCAGCTACACTCATCCACATTCAACTTTTATCGTATCCCCCCCCACCTCTCAGTATCCATTTGCTCCCACTCACTCCCTTCCGTACTCATTTGAAACAATCAGCCGGAATGTGTCAAACCCCCCAACGTTTTTATTATTTTTTTATTTTATTTTTTTTATTTTTTTTATTTTTTATTTTTATATTTTTTATTTTATTTTTTTTTCTTCTCAATGTATATACTAACCCTAACTCTAACTAACCTAACCCTTCACCACACCAGGCCAACACCCCGCCTCATGTCCCCTCATGTCCGCTTAGTCCTGATGCTGGCCTCCGCCACCACACCGTAGACCTCCCACTCAGACCCTCGCCCCATGTCCTCTCATGTTCTGCATAGTCCGGGCCCGAGCGGGAGAAAAAAAGAAAACAATATAATCCTCCCCACACCCCCCCATTCCCCCACCCAACCTATCTAAACCCCTGTCACTCTCCCTCGCATATACATAACAACAAAAACACAACCCGAAAGCACCAAGTTCGGTTCCTGTAAGCCTTTATACTGCCTTTATGTACAGAAAACAAAAAACTCTGCCGTGCACAATCCCAGCCTACCACCAGAAAGAGGAGAAAGAGACCCACCCGACCCCCCCGAGGATAGGATCCACCCACGCCGACACCTCCCTATCGCTTCCCCTATCGCTTTCCCCTAAAGCTGTCCCTTCTCTTACCCTTTGTTTGATCTAGCCCTAAACTCGCCCTCCTTTCCCTATTCTTTTCCCTATCGCTTAATTTTTTAGTGCCTAAGCGAGGGCGGACCCCCCCCCCCAGACGAGCCAGATGAGCCCCCCATCCCCCTGAAGGTCAATACCCTAAGGCACCCCAAAAGAAAAGCCCCTCCATAGGCGAGAGGCTTTGGATGCTCCCAGTCTATCAACCTCCAAAGAACGTACCTTCACCAGGCCACCGATGATGTTCCCTACAACTTCTTCCACCAGAAGGATTTTGCTCTGCGTAGATACTAAACACCGTGCGTTCCAGGTAAAGTGCCTAACCACTATGCTAACTAAAAAAGAAGTGTTACGGTCCCTACCACCTAGGTCTCCGAACATCCCATAAGCCCACCCGGCGTAGGAGAGGTTGGCTAAGCCGAGCCAGCCGATGGAGGCACCCACCCTTTTGTACACCTCTGCATTAAAGGAGCAATGAAGCAGGAAATGCTCCATACTCTCTAGTGTATCGCTACACTCCTGCCGAGGACATCCTCTGTCATCAGTGTTTCTGTACTTCAAATTGCCCCTTACGTACAGTCTCCCGTGGAAGCAGCGCCAAGCCAGATCCCAAAACTTCTGGGGAATTTTCACTGAATTTAAAAGTTTTAATCCCTCCCTGAGGTCACTACTTGGGCAGTCTTTGAGAGCCAGGGGCTTCTGGAAGTGGGTCATCAGAACCCTTCTGTCGAGGAATTTCCTCGGCATGATCCTGATCTCCCACACCTCCAGACCCCACCGGCGTACCATCTTCAAGACCAGGGCGGCATAAGCTGGGAGATGTCCATGGGGTGTACGCAGGTCTTTCACTTGGCCTCCTCTCTCCCATTCCTGGAAGAAGGGCTGAAACCACTCCCTGTAGGAGAGAATCCACCAAGGAGCCCTCTCTTGCCAGAGGTTTGCCATATTGATCTTAACAAAGGTGTTCACTAGGAACACCACTGGGTTAACCATACCTAACCCTCCTAGTTTCCTTGGTAGATACGTAACTTCTCTCTTAATTAGGTTGAGCCTGTTCCCCCATAACAGTTGGAAGAACAGGCTATAGACCCGAGCCCAGAGAGGTTCTGGCAAGATGCACACACTGCCGAGGTAGAGCAACATGGGCACCAGGTAAGCTTTGGCCAAGTGAACCCTTTCTCTAAGGGTTAAGGACCAACCCTTCCATTGGCCGACCTTCTGGGCAACTAACTTTAGCCTGTCATCCCAGTTTTTCTTGGGATAATCACCCGGGCCAAATTCCACTCCTAAGATCTTTGCAGACCCCTGAGGCTCTGGAAGGGTGTCCAGGAGACCAAAACTAGGATCTCCTCCTCCCAGCCAGAGACTCACGCACTTGTCACGGTTAACCTTGGACCCAGATGCCCGTGAGTAACATTCCACTTCTGACATCACCCACTCCGCCTCCCCTTGAGAGGAGACGAAAATGGAGACGTCATCCGCGTATGCAACCACCCTCTGAGTGGCTTCCGGCCCTTCCAAGCCGACCCCGATCCCCGCCAATGGTCCACGGTCAACCCTTCTTAAAAAAGGGTCAATCGCAAACACATATAGCAGGGGACTCAGAGGACAGCCCTGGCGGACACCAGACCCAACCTCAAAGGGGGTTCCAACCCAACCGTTAACCAGCGCGAAAGTCTCTGCCCCAGTGTATAAGGTCTGGAGCCAATTGACAAACCCTCCCGGCAGACCATAACTCAGAAGGACCGACCATAGATACTCATGATTCACTCGGTCAAACGCTTTGGCCTGGTCCAAGGACAGGACGTACCCCTTCCACTGGCCAGAATTTCCCCGCTCCACTGCCTCTCTGACACTGAGGACAGCACTAAAAGTGCTGCGGCCTGGAACGGAACAATGCTGGACCGGCGAAAGAAGCCGGGGTGCAAATTTCACCAACCGATTAAACAGCACCTTTGCGAGAACCTTTCTGTCCGTATTGAGGAGCGCTATGGGACGCCAATTCTCAATACGGGTCGAATCCTTACCCTTTGATAGAACAATCAAAGCTGACCTCCTCATTGATTTTGGCAGAGTGCCCGAGGATAGACACTCATTAAATACCGCTGTCAAGAGAGGAACTAGGGTTCCTTTAAAGGTCTTATAGAACTCGGATGTTAAGCCATCCGGCCCTGGCGATTTTTTCAGACCTAGTCCATCAATCGCCAGCATTACTTCCTCTTCTTTGATTGGATCCATCAAAACATTAAGGGAGGAGTCCTCTCCCGGCTCAGGGATAGTTTCAGCCAGGAAAGCCGACATCTCCTCCCGGTCTGGATCCTGCCTACCCAAAAGGTGAGAGTAGAAGGATCTAACGACCTCCAGAATCCCTGACTTGGATCTCCTCAGGGACCCTGTACTGTCTATTAGTCCTGTCACTATTTTACGACTCACTGACATCTTACAGTTCCTGTAGGGGTCGGGCGAGCGGTACCTCCCGAAATCCCTCTCAAGAACCAAAGATGCGTGCCTATCATACTGACACCTCTTGAGCAACGCTTTCACCCCGGAGATCTCCTCCTGGCTACCTCCGTCCGAGACCAGACAATCGAGTTTCCTCCTCAGCTCCTGATACAGGCGGTACCTGCTCATGGACCTGAGGCCTGAAAGCCGGCGGAAAAATCCTGACACCCGATATTTAAACAACTCCCACCACTCAGACTTAGTGCCACCTAGATCCAACAAAGGTACCTGGCACTGGAGAAAATCTTCAAAGGCCTGTCTTATTTCCGCTTCTTCCAGGAGAGTAGAATTCAGCCTCCATATACCTCGACCCATCCGAAGGGATTCTGCAATGTTCAGAGAAAACAAAATCATACAGTGGTCGGAGAATTCCACCTCAACAACGGACACTGGTGAAGAGATGGCTTCCTCCTTCAAAAAAAAACCTATCTATCCTAGACCTACAGCTTCCTCTTTGATAGGTGAACCCGGGGTGACCTGGGGTATGCCTGATGTGGATATCCACCAGGCGAGCCTCGCTAGCTATGCTATTTAAGGTTATACTATCGTAGGCCAGTCTGTCTATGGAACCTCCTCTATCGCGGGGTCTAACGACAGTGTTAAAACCCCCTCCAAAGATGACCTGTCGCCTAGAAAAAAGGAAAGGCTTAATCCTCATAAAGAGACTTTTCCGGTCCCACTTAGTTTGGGGACCATAGATGTTGATTAATCGCAATTCTTGTCCCTTTATGAGAACATCTAAAATCAGGCACCTTCCCATTTCTAATTCTATCATCCGTCGGCATTTTACCGATGCGGTGAAAAGAACCGCCACACCGCTATATGGCTCGGCCGCAAGAGACCAGTAGGAGGGCCCGCGTCGCCAATCCCTCCTGGCTTTTACGACGTCTGCCAAAAGCGCCAGCCTGGTCTCTTGCAAAAACAAAATGTCAGCTTCAACTCGGCTGAGAAAATCAAAGGCCATAAATTTAGCCATATCTGACTTAATGCTAGCGACATTAATGGAAGCCAGCGTCAACGGTGTGGGTACCGCCATCCTGGATGATAAAATTAGATGGCTTTCTTCTTCCCACCCCTGTCATGGTCTGAGGAGGACCCCCCAGACTCTCTCCCTTTCTTAGCACGTTTTTTGGAGGTGGTGGAGTCCATCCCCTCCTGGCGGACCTCCCCCCCCTCACTCACACTCCCATCCTCGTCCCCCTGCCCCAGGTTGACCCCTGCCCCAGAGGCCTTTGTACCTCTCGGGTGAAGGGGTCCGGCGCCCTCTGAGACCCCTACCTCACCCTCCTCTTCACTTTGCTGAAGAGCTGGAAAATCCATGAGGGCTTGGTAGCGGTTGGGGGAGAGCACCAGAGGGGTGCAGATGTTGACTTCCGTGGCCGGGGCATGGCCAGATGACTTTGGCCCGCTCAAGATCTTGCCCTGTGTCCCAGGTGTTTTTTTAGGCTGTACCCTCTCTTCCTCACCAACACTTTCATATTGGGAGGATTGAGAGTCCTCAGCCGCTTGCTCCCTCTGGATCCTCCTGACCTCCTCATCCAATTCAGTGTCCCCAAGGGCATCCGTCTCCAGGGCAGGCTCCTGGTTCAGGCCAGAGGTCCGCCCAGTTGCCTGGGCTTCCCTCAGCTCCCTCTCCTTTTGCCTTTTCTCCAGCCTTCGATGGTAGGAAGGCTGGAGCCCTCTCCTTGATATCTTCACTTGCCCTTTTGCCCCGCCGTCTCTGCATGCCCCCTCACCCACAGGAGCCACCCCACTTTCTTCTCCTGCAGGCTTGGCGATAACATTGACCACGGAGCGAGGACACCTACTGAATGGGTGACCTAAGTCACCACACAGGTGACACCTAATCTGGTCACACGATGCGGCCAGATGACCTACCCCCCACAATGAGCGCACTTCTGCACCGTGCAGCCTGCGCTCAAGTATGAGGGGTCGCCACACCGGTGACACAGCCTCGGCTGCCCCTGGTAGAAGACCAGGATGCGATCCCTCCCAAGGAAAGCAGAGGATGGAATGTGGGACACAGTTTGCCCCAGACGCCTAAGTTTAACCATAAACGTCCAGGCCCCTGACCAGATGCCAAACTCATCCAGATTCTTCCTGGGCATCTCCGCCACCTCTCCAAAACGACTTAACCAGGTCATGATGTCAATGCAAGAAAGTGACTCGTTACGGGTGAGAACGGTCACCTTCTTGAGACCATTCTGGCGGGATATCGCTTGTGCAGCAAAATCCCGCCAGCCGGGCTCGTCCTTCACCAGCTCATAATTCCCCCAGAAGACCTCCAGGCCTCCTGGTTGAACAAAGCTGATGTCGAACTCAGCTGAGCCATGAGGGTGTATCAGGGCAAAGATGTCACGTGCCCTGAAGCTCATCCCCAGCAGCAGCTCCACCACCGTTTTCCTGGGGGGACAGATCTCATTGCCACGCCACCGGAGACGGACCACATTCCTCCTGACCACAGCCTGCCCGGTTGTCGGGAGCGACCACTGATCTCCTCTTTTCTCTCGGAAGGCCTCCAACCCGTACCTATCTATCCAAAATGATAGGTCCCTCTGCACACCCCCTACAGTCAGGGACTGCTTCCCCTCCCTTAAGGCCTGCAGGAGGCGCTGTTGCAAGTGACCTTCCCCAGGGCCGGAGGACGAGGGTGGGTGGGCTGGTGGTCCACCCCCACTACCCCGGCATAAGTCCTGCTTGGGGCACTGGGAAGAAGAGCACCAGGCCCTCCCACATTTCCGGCTGACACTTTCTCTCGCAACCCTGTCATTCCCTTGGCCAAGCCAGGCTCAACATTTTTTTTCTTTTCACTCGCTTTCCCTGCCCTGACTCCAACTCCCACCTCTGCATCATCAGGTGCAGCTACGGAGGGGCCGCCAGATGACATAAGCGGCACCTCCAAGCAACCCTCCGCATCATCGGTGTCCATATCACTTGCCAGGGCAGGGAAAGACACTTCTCTATTTACATATACTTCATTAATCACCTCTTTATTTACATCATTGCTCTTTTCTTTACCTTCTTCATTCATTTTTATTTTACGCTCTTCATTAACTTTTATTTTACACTTTTCATTTACTGGTACTGTCACTTTAATTTCTGAGCTGCTTTTCAGCAGCAACTCTGGATTTACATTTGCCAAGCCACTCCCCTCCTCCACTCCGGAGTGACTGGCTCCGCCTCTGCCAGAGGCTTTGGCTCCGCCCTTATCCGAGGCATCGGGTGCCTGCAGACCTATTACGCTGACCGGTCGCGGTGTGACAGGACCGGCCACGTTACAGGCACCCGATCCACGGGACCGCGCCGCCGCTGACTTCCGGTCCGCCCCCTCCTCCGATACTCGGCTCACGCCAAGCACCGGTCTCCGGGGCTCGCCGTCAGCCTGCTCTGGGACCACGCCCCCTGCTGCGCTCTGGCCGCCAGTGCCGCCCACTTCACAGCGAGCGCCGTCCGGCGCCATTTTGCCCGTCCTCGCTGCGATCTTCCCGCTTTCCCGCCCCGACCCCACTGCAGGAGCCGGGGCTGGGGGGTTTGCGGGTTCTGCACTCCGAACCAGAATCTCTTGTGACCCGGAGTGCAGGGGAGACCCATGGACATACACGAGTCTCACCTCTTTCAGCCGCCTCTCCTCTCTCAGCTTCTGCCGCATCTTTTTCTTCCTCCGTTTCTCTGCTGCTGCACTTTTTTCCTCTTCCTCTGGGGGCAGCTCCGAGCCGAAACTGAACCCCTCCAGCGACACAGGGGATTCCTGGTCGCAGATCTGTGTCAGTAGACCGGGGGGGTGCTCCTCCTCTGACCCGGAGCTGCTCCCCGGTAAACGTACCATATTCGGTGAAATAGTCCTTGCCGTTAAATCCCCCGACTCGCGCGGCGCCTCTGCGTCCGACTCCTCCCGTGCTGGGACAGGCACCGGCTCGACAGGGGTTTCCTCCATGGCAGCTTCCATGCTTGCTGCCGAGGTTCCTTGACCGCTTCCTCTAACCGCCATTTCCGTAAAACGGTCCTCATTTTTTAACTTTTCAGCGAAAACGGCTCCTCCTTTTAGGATGGTCGCTCTCCTCTCCTCCACTTCCTTCACCTCACGGAGCAGGGAGCGGACCTGCGCCGAAAACTTGGCTCTCCTGCCGCCAGAGGATTTCGCTGCCCTCTGCCGGGCTACCGCTAGCTCTCCACGGAGGCGCTGCAGGGACCTACCCAGGTCTTTATACTCCTCGAGGTGGGCCACCAGGCGGGAGCCAAAAGTGGTAGCCTCCTCTCCCGGCCTCAGTGACCCCCACTCCGCGGGGTCCCTGCAGCCATGGTCTTCCGGGCCCGATCTTGCTGGTCCCTCTCCTGGAGAGTGCTCCATCGCCTCTGCTCTCTTTGCAGCATGCTGCGATGCCCCAGCCCTGGGGGGAACCGAGGCCACATTGCTGCAGCCCCGAGATTACCTTCTCTCCCCCAGGGCTGGCTCCACTTTCCCAGCCGGCTGGGATGTCCCTCCACCCCCCACCGGCCTACTCCGGAGGGTGGAGGACCGGGACTCCATCTCCGGATGGAGCCCCCCTCAGGGCACTCTGCAAGCCCTGACAGGTGTAACAAACCTGGGCAGGTAATAAAGCAGAGTCCCTGGGAAGGTATATACAAAAAAAAACACACCCAAAACCAAAGCACCTCCTCACTCCTCAGAGACCAAGCCGCATCTGCCAAGAAAATGGGTAAATCTTTGGAGGGCTTGTCAAAAGCCATTGCTTGTTGCTTTTACATCCATGTATGGATGAACCCCGGCAGGCATCTGCCAATAAAAAGGGTAAATTTTTGGAGGGCTTGTCAAAAGCCATTGCTTGTTGCTTTTACATCCATGTATGGATGAACCCCGGCAGGCATCTGCCAATAAAAAGGGTACATTTTTGGAGGGCTTGTCAAAAGCCATTGCTTGTTTCTTTTACATCCATGAATGAAAGAACCCCGGCAGGCATCTGCCAATAAAAAGGGTACATTTTTTGAGGGCTTGTCAAAAGCCATTGCTTGTTGCTTTTTCATCCATGTATGGATGAACCCCGGCAGGCATCTGCCAATAAAAAGGGTACATTTTTGGAGGGCTTGTCAAAAGCCATTGCTTGTCGCTTTTACATTACATCCATGTATGGATGAACCCCGGCAGGCATCTGCCAATAAAAAGGGTACATTTTTGGAGGGCTTGTCAAAAGCCATTGCTTGTTGCTTTTACATCCATGTATGGATGAACCCCGGCAGGCATCTGCCAATAAAAAGGGTACATTTTTGGAGGGCTTGTCAAAAGCCATTGCTTGTTGCTTTTACATCCATGTATGGATGAACCCCGGCAGGCATCTGCCAATAAAAAGGGTAAATTTTTGGAGGGCTTGTCAAAAGCCATTGCTTGTTGCTTTTACATCCATGTATGGATGAACCCCGGCAGGCATCTGCCAATAAAAAGGGTACATTTTTGGAGGGCTTGTCAAAAGCCATTGCTTGTTGCTTTTACATCCATGAATGGAAGAACCCCGGCAGGCATCTGCCAATAAAAAGGGTACATTTTTTGAGGGCTTGTCAAAAGCCATTGCTTGTTGCTTTTTCATCCATGTATGGATGAACCCCAGCAGGCATCTGCCAATAAAAAGGGTACATTTTTGGAGGGCTTGTCAAAAGTCATTGCTTGTTGCTTTTACATTACATCCATGTATGGATGAACCCCGGCAGGCATCTGCCAATAAAAAGGGTACATTTTTGGAGGGCTTGTCAAAAGCCATTGCTTGTTGCTTTTACATCCATGTATGGATGAACCCCGGCAGGCATCTGCCACCATAAAGGGTAAATTTTTGGAGGGCTTGTCAAAAGCCATTGCTTCTTCTTTTACCACCTTATATGTATGAACCCTGGCAGGCATCTGCCGCCAAAAATGGTTAATATTTGTACCTTTTTTAACAATGCATTAAGCATACAACATGCACAAGTGCAGTGGTTTCTGTTAGTTATCACCGTGTCCCATCCGTTTTCCTATAGCCGTACATGTTGGCGTAACTTTGACACTAACTTTGCCTTAAAGACAGCTAAAAAGTACTTGGATACATTCATGGGTGACCTAAGAGTGTTATACAGGGCTTCTAGGGCTTTTAAACAGTGTTATACACGATTTTTAGAGGCTTTCTTGTATTACAGGTTCGATCAGAACTAGTTCGGTCCGAATCGAACTTTTTCATGAAATTCGTAGAACCAGCTGAACCGAACTTTTCATAAGTTTGCTCATCTCTAACTATGATCACCGGACAGTAAAAAAATATAAAATAACAAATGCATGAAATAAACTGTACGTAAAAAAAATTGATATCTGAAATGCCTTCCCTCCAAACACATTAATTGTGCTCTGGCCCCTTTGTTAAGTTCTTGGAAAGAATCGTGCCAGTTCTTTTTATTGACCACACATATACATGTTACTAAGATCACCTCTAAGGAATCTTTTTTTCAAATTGAACAAGCTAATTTGTCTAGCCACTCATTATAAGAGACCTCTTATCCTATTCAATAATCTAGTTGCCCACCTTTAAACCCTCTCGAGCTGTCAAATGTCCTTTATACAATGTGGAGCCCAAAACTGAATCCCATATTCAAGATAGGATCTAATAAGGGATTTATAGAGATGTAATGTTACATTTGAATCACAAGTTTTTATCTCTCTTTTTATGCACCCTAAAATTGTATTTGCTTTTGTAGTTGTTTCTTGACATTGAATGCTGCTTCTTAGCTTAGTTTAACTTACTTGTAACCAAGATACCCAAGTCCTTCTTTTATTCTGTATTCCACAGTTTTATTATATTTGATGTATGTGAATTAATACTATTACTGTAGCCTAGGTGCATTACTTAACATTTGTCAACGTTTTAATTAGTCTACCATGTTTTTGCTCATGCTGCTAGCATATCTTGGTGTTTCTGTAACATTTTACAATCAAGTTTTTAGTATCCTACAAAGTTTTGTATCATGAGCAAAAACGTATTCTTTAATATTAATCCCATCCACAAGATCATTAATAAAGAGATTAAAAAGATTTGGCCTAACAAAGGTCCTTGTGGTACCCCACTACTGACTTTAGCCCATTTTGAGTATGTACTATTTACAAAAACTCTGTTTTCTGTCTCTTGACCCATGTCCAAGTCCTTGCGTCTGTAGCTTCAGTACAAGTCTGTTGCATGGTACAGTATTACATGTTTTTGCAAAATCTAGATATATCACTTCAGCCTCATGACCAAAAAACAGATTTGCACTTACCTCCTTATAGAAACCGAGCATGTTGGTTATGCACAACCTGTTTTTTAGAAAACCATGCTGGTTATTAATTATAAGATTATTCACTGCTATATATTTTTGCACTTTAAACTAACCAGATGGTAGTTACACGGTAACACTTTCTTTCCTTTCTTTCTTACCTTTCTTAAATATTGGTGCAACATCAGCCGTCCTTCAACCCTTTTATCAATTACCCAGCTTAATTCCCTTAATACCCTTGGATGAATGCCGTCTGGAGCAGGGGCTTTACCAATATTCAATTTGCTCAGACGCAGCTGTACTTACTCTTGTTTTAAGTTGGTAATATTGGGTGGAGAACCTTAATTATTGGTATTCATCCGTTCAATTGTTCGCAGGGGTGCCAATTCTGTTTTAAAATTTTGATTACTATCCCCCTGAATATTTGACACTGGCAGCATGTTAGTGAACACAGATAAAAAGAATATGTTTAATATCTCATGTTTAAGTGAAGGCAGGTCAAAATCTCTCTCAAAGTTCGTGAAGCAATTTTTAGGCAGATTTTTTCTGCCTGCTTAAAAACTCTGTGTAAACAGGGCCTTATTGCATTTTTATAGATTTAGAGATATTTAATTTGTATGAAGATACTATGAAATACATAATGATATATTTAAAATTTCTTTTAAGGAGAAAAGTGGGGCTTGGCAAATCAAAATAATATAATCGTTATATAAGCCTATTTTGTGGTCTTTATTTCTAAGTAAAAAAAACTTTAAGTTAAGTTCATCTCTGCAAAAAGTTAAATACATAGGGCAAAAAGTAAATGAGATAAAAGACATCCCTGTCTTGTCCTGTGACCTATATTAAATGAATTAGTAGAGAATACTGAGGTGTAATCTAAAGGTGAAGGCTAAGTATAAAGATCTGAAATTGCTACATTAATAAATGAATGGAAATCAAATTTAGTTAGGACTGCCTCCAAGAATCAACAGTTGAACCAAACAAATGCTTTGTTGGTATCTAGAGATAGAAGTGCAACTGGAGTGCAAGTTTTGTTAGCTAGCTGGATTTATTACAAGAATTTAAATGTTCCATCTTCTGTCTGATGGCCTTTGATGAATCCAACTTAAGCGGAATTTAAGGATGAAAGTATGTAATTTAATCTGACCGCTAACAATTTAGAGAAAAGTTTTATATCACAGTTAAAAATTAAATCGGGCAGGAGTTTGTAAGGTATTTGGGGGTTTCCCTTGTTTATGGCTGGTAATAATTATGGCCTGAAGGACTTCAGGTGGGGAAGCTTGATGATGTACAGTACTATCATATTGATTATTGATAATAAGTGGGGTACTATATTGGGATTTATAGTATTCATTGGGAAACCAACAGATCCTGGGAATTTGGAGGACTTGATAATTTTCCAAATTTCTAAGTCAGATGTGGGAGCATTATAGGGGAAGTCACTTGTTTTTCTAGATTATACAATTTCCCATAATAGTCAGCGAAGGACAGCTATTTGGTAATCAAATCTTTTATTACCTTTAGTTGTTTTAATTAAGGGATTTGGATTTGACAAATTGTTGTTTTACTCTCTTTGCTAGAATTTTACCATGCATGTAAAAATTCCCCCTCAAACGCTTTAGGCAACGTTCATACCGAAGTATAGTAGGTGTAAAGATCTGAGTATGTTCCTGCGATCTTTTAGATTAGCCTTAAGAGCATCAATTGGATTTGATTTTAATAAATTCTCATGCGAGGGAATCTCTGACGAAAGATAATCTATTTCTTTAGATCTTTCTTTTCTTCTGATGTAAGCTTTATGATTATACCAGAGAAGATATTGAGAGGAGGCTGAAGGGGAATTAAAATCAATGAATTCTTTCAAAGCTACCCTGATGTACTCTTAAAGGGAATGTTTCACCTATATTTTTTTTATATATTAACCCCTTAACCCCTTAGTGACCAGCCCATTTTAGGCCTTAATGACCAAGCTATTTTATTCGTTTTTCTATAGTCGCATTCAAAGAGCTATAACGTTTTTATTTTTTCGTCTACATAGCTGTATGAGGACTTGTTTTTTGCGGGATTAGTTGTGCTTTTTAATAGCACCATTTTTGGGTACATATAATTTTTATATTAACTTTTATTAACCTTTTTGGGGGGGATTATTAAAAAAAACTGAAATTCCGCCATTGTTCTATGCGTTTTTAAATTGACGCCGTTCACTATGCGACGTAAATAACATGTTACCTTTATTCTATGGGTCGGTACGATTACGGCGATACCACATATGTGGAGGTTTTTTATGTTTTACGACTTTTGCACAATAAAAACACTTTTGAACTAAAATTATTTGTTGTTGCATCGTCGCTTTCCAAGAGCCGTAATTTTTTTATTTTTCCATCAATGTAGTGATTTTTTGGGCTTGTTTTCTGCGGGACAAGACATAGTTTTGAATGGTACTGTTTTGGGGTACATGGGACTTATTGATTCATTTTTATTATGACTTGTTTGGGGGGCAATGGAAAAAAATTGCAATTTCGCCATAGTTTTTTGCGTTTTTTTTTTACGGTGTTCACTTTGCGGTTTAAATTACATATTAACTTTATTAATGGAGTCATTACGGTCGCGGCGATACCACATATGTGTACTTTTTTTTTTTTTTTTTTACACTTTTACTAAATAAAACCACTTTTTATGGAAAAAAATGGTTTTATTTATTTTTTTACTGTACTTTTTATTAATAATCTTTATTTCACTTTGATGACTTATTTTATTAGTCCCACTAGGGGACTTTACTGTGCGATGTTCCGATCGCTGCTATAATGCTCTGGTAAACTTCGTATACCAGAGCATTATTGCCTGTCAGTGTAAATCTGACAGGCAATCTGTTAGGACGTGCCTCCGGCGCGTCCTAACAGGCATATGTCCAGGGCAGACCTAGGGGCTTTTATCAGTCCCCCGGCTGCCATGACACCCCATCGGAGACCCGCGATTGCATTCGCGGGCCGTCGATGGGTGACAGAGGGAGCGCACTCCCTCTGTACACAAAGTTAAATGCCGCGGTCACTATTGACGGCGGCATTTAACGGGTTAAACGGCCGCGATCGAAGTAAACTTCGATCGCGGGCGTTGGAGCAGGAGCTCAGCTGGGAGACCCGTGCAGGACTTAGACTAGGCTGACGTGAAAAGGCGTCAGCTTAGCCTAAAGCCCATTATTGAATCACGTAAAAAGGCGTATTAGTGGTCACTAAGGGGTTAAGGACGCAGCCTAGTTTTGGCCTTAAGGCTCAGAGCCCATTTTTCAAATCTGACATATTTCACTTTATGTGGTAATAACGTCGGAATGCTTAAACCTACCCAAGCGATTCTGAGATTGTTTTCTCGTGACACATTGGGCTTCATGTTCGTGGTAAAATTTGGTCGATATATTCAGTGTTTATTGGTGAAAAATTGCAAAATTTAGAGAAAATTTTGAAAAAATTGAATTTTTCAGAATTTAAATGCATCTGCTTGTAAAACAGACGGTTATACCACCCAAAATAGTTACTAGTTCACATTTCCCATATGTCTACTTTAGATTGGCATCGTTTTTTGAACATTCTTTTATTTTTCTTAGACGTTACAAGGCTTAGAACATAAACAGCAATTTCTCATATTTTTAAGAAAATTTCAAAAGCCTTTTTTTAAGGTACCTCTTGAGTTCTGAAGTGGCTTTGTGGGGCCTATGTATTAGAAACCCTGATAAAACACCACATTTTAAAAACTAGACCCCTCAAAGTATTCAAAACAGCATTTAGAAAGTTTTTTAACCCTTCAGGCATTTCACAGGAATTAAAGCAAAGTGGAGGTGAAATTTGCAAATTTCATTTTTCTTGCAGAATTTCAATTGTATTCATTTTTTTTTCTGTAACACAGAAGGTTTTACCAGAGAAACACTACTAAATATGTATTGTCCAGATTCTGCAGTTTTTAGAAATGTCCTACATGTGGCCCTACTGCGCTCGTGGACTAAAACACAAGCCCTAGAAGCAAAGAAGCACCTAGTGCATTTTGAGTCCTCTTTTTTATTAGAATATATTTTAGGCAGCATGCCAGGTTTGAAGAGGTGTTGAGGTGCCAAAACAGTAGGAATCCCCCAATAGTGACCCAATTTTGGAAACGACACCCCTCAAGGAATTCATTTAGGGTTGTTGTTACAATTTTGACGGCACAGTTTTCTCACAGCACGTATTTGAATTGGGCTGTGAAATGAAAAAAAATTCATTTTTTTCCAATAAAATGTCATTTGTGATCAAAATTTCTTATTTTCACAGGGAACAAAATACCCCATTTTGTTGCCCAATTTGTCCTTAGTGTGGCAATACCCCATTTGTGGTGATAAACTGCCGTTTGGGCCCATGGGAGGGCTCAGAAGGAAAGGAGCGCTATATGTTTGTTGGAGTCCAGATTTTGCTGGATTGGTTTTCGGGTGCCATGTCGCATTTGCAGAGCCTCAGAGGTATCAAAGCAATGGAAACCCACCAGAAGTGACCCCATTTTGGAAACGACACCCCTCAAGGAATTCATTTATGGTTGTTGTTAGCATTTTGACAACACAGTTTTTTCACAGCACCTATTTCAATTGGGCTGTGACATTAAAAAAATGAAATTTTTTCCAATAAGATGTAATTTTTACCAAAATTTCTTATTTTCACAGAGAACAAAATACTCAATTTTGTTGCCCAATTTCTCCTGAGTGCATCAATACCCCATTTGTGGCAATAAACTGCCGTTTGGGCCCATGGGAGGCCTCAGAAGGGAAGGAGCGCTGTGTGTTCTTTGGAGTACAGATTTTGCTGGTTTGGTTTTCGGGTACCATGTCGCATTTGCAGAGCCCCAGAGGTATCAAAGCAATGGAAACCCACCAGAAGTGACCCCATTTTGGAAACTACACCCCTCAAGGAATTCATTTATGGGTAATGTGGCCATTTAGACTCCATAGTTTCTTCACAGAACTTATTTGAATTGGGCTGGGAATTAAAAAAAAATATTTTTTTTCCAATAATATGTCATTTTAGCTCAAAAAATCTTATTTTCACAAGAAATAAAATACTCCATTTTGTTGCCCAATTTGTCTTGAGTGCGGCAATACCCCATTTGTGGTGATAAACTGCCGTTTGGGCCCATGGGAGGGCTCAGAAGGAAAGGAGCGCTGTGTGTTCTTTGGAGTCCAGATTTTGCTGGATTGGTTTTCGGGTGCCATGTCGGATTTGCAGAGCCCCAGAGGTATCAAAGCAATAGAAACCAACCACAAATGACCCAATTTTGGAAACTACACCCCTCAAGGAATTCATTTATGGGTGTTGTGACAATTTTGACCCCATAGTTTTTTCACAGAACTTATTTGAATTGGGCTGGGAATGAAAACAAAATTATTTTTTTCGAATAATATGTAGTTTTTTGCTGAAAATTTCTTATTTTCACAAGAAACAAAATACCCCATTCTGTTGCGCAATTTGTTCTGAGTGCCGCAACACCCCATTTGTTGTGATAAACTGCCGTTTGGGCCCATGGGAGGGCTCAGAAGGAAAGGACCACCATTTGGCCTACTGGGGATTTTCTAGTGCGAAGTCATGTATGCAGAAGCCCCTGAGGTACCAGTACAGTTGAAACCCGCAAGAAGTGACCCCGTTTTAAAAACTACACCCTTAAGGCATTCATCTAGAGGTGTAGTGAGCATTTTGACCGGAGACCTACACCCCATAAACTGTAATGTGGGTTCTCCCGGGTATGGCAATACCCTACATGTGGCTGTTATCAGCTGCCTGGACACACAGCAGGGCTCAGAGGGGAAAGACGAGGGGGATAAGCTGTGTGGAGTGCATCAGGGTAAGTAAAATTGGGGTAAATTATAAACCAAGGGATGTATGATAAATTTTTCATACTGAGCTCTGGTTATTCGGGACACGTGTCACATTGATATATGGTGTCATCCATTATCGCCCTCTTATAGCAGACTTTGCACCTCTTTTGACTTTTTCCCTTCTTGCCAGTTTGGGGAACTTCTCCTGGAAAGTGTTGCCCTGGTACGATGCGTGTGGCCTCGCTTCCAGAAGTACTGGGTGCCCCCCTTCTTGGTCCCTAAAGATTAGGTTCTTGATAATCACCTCTTGAAATTCCAGGAAAGTTCCCGTCTGGCCTGCACATCGACGTAGCACGTACGCATTGTACAAAGCCATCTGTATGATGTGCACGGCCAGCTTCTTATACCACACCGCATAGCGCTGTAGGGCTTCAGGGCTTGATCTTACAAGTCCATCCCTCCCATGTACCTATTGTAGTCCAGGATGCAGTCTGCTTTGGGGGTGGCCTTCCCTTCATATATCCTAAACCTGTAGGTATACCCTGATGCACTCTCACAGCTTATACATCTTCACGCCATACCTTGCCCTCTTACCCGGCAGGTACTCGCGGAATTGAACCCTCCCTTTAAAATGTACCAGGGACTCATCAATAGAAATACACTTCTCGGGGGTGTATGCTTGGGAAAACCGGGCACTGGAACGGTCTAATAGGGGTCTCCGTTTATACAAACGGTCAAAACTGGGGTCATCTCGGGGTGGGCACGGCTCATTATATGTATAATGTAAGAAGCGAAGTATTGCCTCATTTATTTATTTTTTTAGGTTCCAGTTCAGTTCTGAAGTTGCTTTGAGGGGCCCATATATTAGAAACCCCTATGAAATACCCCATTTTAGAAACTAGACCCCTCAAAGTATTCACAACAGCATTTAGAAAGTTTATGAACCCTTTAGGTGTTTCACAAAAATTTAGAGCAAAGAAGTAGAGGTCAAATTTACATTTTTTTTTTTTGTCAGAAAATCCTCTTTATACCATTTTTTTTATAACACAAAAGCATTTATCAGTGAAATGCAAATTAATACGTATTGCCCAGATTCTGAAGTTTTGAGAAATATCCCACATGTGGCCCTAGTGCGGTAATGGACTGAAACACCGGCCTCAGAAGCAAAGGCGCACCAAGTGGATTTTGAGGCCTCTTTTTTATTAGGCACCATGTTCGGTTTGAAGAGGTCTTGTGGTGCCAAAACATTGGGAACCCCCCAAAAGTGACGCCAATTTGGAAACTAGACCCCTTGAGGAATCCATTGTAGTTTTCTTGGGGTGCATGCAGCTTTTTGATCAGTTTTTATTCTATTTTTAGGTGGCGTGGTGACTAAAAAACAGCAATTCTACTATTGTTTTTTTTTGGTTTTTTTTACAGCGTTCACCGTGCGCTATAGATGACATATTCACTTTATTCTGCGGGGCGATACGATTACGGCGATACCAGATGTTTATAGTTTTTTTTTATGTCTTATGGCGTTTGCACAATAAAATACGTTTTGTAAACAATCATTCACTTTTTGTGTTACCTTATTCTAAGAGCCAGAACGGTTTTATTTTTCAATCAATAATGCCGTGCGAGGACTTATTTTTTGCGTAATGAACTGTAGTTTCGATCAATACCATTTTTAGGTACATGCGACTTTTTGATCTCTTTTTATTGCATTTTTTGGGAGGTGAAGTGACCAAAGAATTGTGATTGTGGTACGGTTTATTATTATTTTATTTTACGGCGTTCACCGTGCAGGATAAATAATGAAATAATTTTGTAGTTTAGGCCGTTACGGACGCGGCGATACCAATTATGTATAGTTTATTTGTTTGTTTATATATTTTTATTAATAATAAAGGACTGATAAGGGAAAAGGGGGGATTTTTACTTTTATTACTTTTAAATCTTTTATTTTCTTATTTTTACACATCTTTTTTTTACTTTTTTTTTACTTTATTACTTTGTCCCACTAGGGGACATGAGGGCAGGAGGCCCTGATCGCTATTCTAATACACTGCACTACATGCGTAGTGCAGTGTATTAGAACTGTCAGCTACTCACTGACAGCAAGCATAGTGGGTCCTGACGTTGTCAGGACCCACTAGGCTTCCGTCTATGGCATAGCCGGACGCCATTGTTTGGTGTCCGGTTGCCATAGTCACCATCGCCGGCCGCTATCGCGTAGCAGGCCGGCGATGGCAGCTTAACCCCTAAAAAGTCGCGATCTCTATAGAACGCGGCTTTTAAGGGGTTAATCAGCGGGGACACAGCGATCGGTCCCCGCTGTAGGAGCTGTGACAGCTGCTGAACAAGACAGCAGCGTCACAGCTCCTGTATGTGTCGGGAGGACGGCCGAAACGGCCGTTACTCCCGAGACGTACTATTACGTCATGGAGCGCGAACGATACAGCTGCCATGACGTAATAGTACGTCAAGGAGCGGGAAGGGGTTAAAGCCAAATACTAGTCTACTTTTGTTTTCTGATTGTAGATTTTTTTAAATTCTATTTTCTGTACATGAATTTGGGGACAGCCATCTTTCTTTAGGTGCTGTTAACACCATTTAGAGATTTGCTTTACAGCAGCCACATGAGCCCTAGGAACCTATAGACTGGAGATGTAAATGTGACTTCTATGTGGGGGTTTTAAAAGCATGTTCTGTGACCTGTGTAGAGGTCATTGTGCAGGGAGAGGGTGCAGGAGAGCTGTGACCATCACCTTTTAAATGGTGGATCCCGTGTTATCTATACATATCTATAGGTATTACCTTTCATTGTAATTCTGCCTGTG
This sequence comes from Rhinoderma darwinii, assembly GCF_050947455.1. NCBI lineage: Eukaryota > Metazoa > Chordata > Amphibia > Anura > Rhinodermatidae > Rhinoderma > Rhinoderma darwinii. Next base: position 125,843,958 of record NC_134691.1, on the reverse strand, counting down.
GTCTAATGAAATGACTACTGAAAGTGATCTCTACAGAACAGGAAGTATTATGGGGCACAGTAGCCTGAGTGAAAACAGCAAGATTTTAGGATGTATTTTTTTAAAACACAGATCAGGACATGTTAAATAAAAAATACAAAAAAAAATCGTAATAAATATTTTTCACATAAAAACTTGATTTGATCTTCGTTCTAGTTCACCCCAAAGGTGTTCGATGGAGTTGAGGTCAGGGCTCTGTGTGGTGCAGTCAAGTTCTTCCACACCAAAGTCACCCCAGCCAAGTCTTTATGGACCTTGCTTTGTGCACTGGGGCACAGTTATGCTGGAACAGAAAAGGGTCTTCCCCAAAATTCTCCCACCAAGTTTGAAGCATACAATTGTCCAAAATGTCTTGGTATGCTAAAGTATTAGGATTTCCCTTCACTGGAGCTAAGGGGCCTAGGCCGGCTCCTCGAAAAACAAACCATAACATTATTAATTCTCCACTAATCTTTACAGTTAGCACAATGCAGTCAGGCAGGTAATGTTCTGCTGGAATTTGCCAAATCCAAACTTGTTCATCAGCCTGCCAGACAGAGAAGTGTGACTCATCAATCCACAGAACACGTTTCCACTGCTCTAGAGTCCATTGCCTGTGTGCTTTACACCTCTTCATCCAACACGTGGCCTTGGCATTGTGCTTGGTGATATAAGGTTTGCATGCTCAGTCATGGAAACCCATGTCATAAAGCTCCCGGCACACATAATCATATTGAGCCACAGAATAAAGTTAAGTAGTAAATTTTACCGCACGGTGAAAACTTTTAAAAAACGAAACCCAAAAAACAATCGAAGAATCAGTTTTTTCCAACTTCACCCCACAAAGATTTTTTTTTCAGTTTGCCAGTACATTATATGGTACTTTAAATAGTGTCAATAGAAACGACAACTTCTCCCGCAAAAAAATAAGCCCTCACATTGACAAAAAAATAAAAAAAGTTATGGTTCTTGGAAGGCGGGGAGTGAAAAACTAAAAGAAAAAAAAATTGCGTAGTCCTGAAAAGGTTAATGCTTCATATGATATAGCATTCTGTATAAGAGCCATTTCATAATGATTTTATTTAACAGTCAATTCAATTATTCTGAAAGCTTACCCTGTAAAGTTAGTGAGAATTTGCTGTATATTTCAACTAAACCTATGGTATTTAGGCATAAAGCACAGCTTCTGTAGACCAGTCCCTGGGTCACAGCCAAGAAGGTCCCTAAATATATAGCACCTTGAATGCATTGATTATTCTAAATTAAATGTTGCTCATATTAGATGATTTGTCCGCTGTGAATTATAATTCTGTCAAATTACATATCTTATAGAGACAGAATCATATAACCCAAGTAGTGTTGGAGTGACCATATTGATACTAATAATTCAGTGTGTGCGCCATTTTTCAAAATAATTAATAATTTATTTTTAAAAAGTTACGTTTTTACAGATATTTTTCCATATAGTAGATCTAAAGCTCAATTTTAAGTTTTAATACAGGGCTCATAGAAGTCTTTGGGGCACTACAGCACCGCTTCCATAAAGGTTTTTTTCTGTATTACTTCTGGAGGTGAATATCATCTTAATATATTGATGCGCGGTGGCAACCTAAGTCTCTGTAATATTTAGCTGCAGGTACTCCATGTTCTGCTCTACAGGATGTCTGCACACAGTTCTGCCATGTGTATGAGGCATACATTTTACCCAAATATTAAAAACAATCCACTCAAAGACCCTGAAATATTTCAAAAGAAAATTATAGCAGACTTTGGTCAACTATACAGATATTATTGCACAGGTTGTGTGTGTGTGTGTGTGTGTGTGTGTGTGTGTGTGTGTGTGTGTGTGTGTTTTACATTGGGTTGCATAAATCTATAATAATTAAACTATAAATCTATAATAATTAAACTATACATCTATAATAATTAAATCTATAACATAGTTTCAATTTGTTTTATTATTTGTAACACTGAATATAATACTGTTACATAGTTATTTAAACTTTCCCTATTACAGTCACATTCATAATATAAGAGTGCTATAAAAAAGATGGGAGACATAAAATGCTAATAATGACATTTTCCTTGACATAAAATGATAGAAAAGGCAAACCACAGCAGAAAAGAAATGTACCATGTGTGACAATCTATAATGTTTCACTAGTATTATTCCTGAACAAGAGAAAATAATGTAAAAACCCTAAACACGTTCTCACCAAATATATCCTGTCAGTCTTCTGTCATGTAACATTTACATTACTGTACTAAAGTCAGTCTAACAGGATGTCTCATTATTTTTGCTTACAAGACCTCATTAGTTGGAGAAGTGAGAGCAGTAGTAGGTAGCTCGAAATAAAAGACAGATGTGGACAGGTCGAACATTATTCTAATAATGGACACAAAATCCATCCCTGCAAGATCTAGTCCCTCCTAGAGGAAGACGATGGGAGGTAATTAAAGATAGTAGAATAAAAAGATTAAAAAGAGTATATAATACATATATACATATGCGGTTTCTGAAATACCTATATACACACAGGACAGGAGGAGTATACCTGCTTTATTTATATATCCAGTTTGTGAAATCTAGCTTTTGCAATTATCACTTAGCGTATGTTCACACGGCCTATTTTCAGCTGGTTTTTTTTGTCGTAAACGCCCCGAAAAATGGCTACAAATACGGAGGCTGAATGTCTCCAAACATCTGCCTATTGATTTTAATGGAAAAAATTATGTTTCTTTCCGACGGTGATTTTTTTTTACTCGGCCGTTTGTAAAAACGGCACATAAAAAAATGCTCCGTAAAAAGAAGTGTATGTCACTTCTTCAGCCATTTTTGGAGCCGTTTTTGATTGTCTCAATAGAAAAACAGGTCCAAAAACCTCCGTAAAAAAACGCATCAAAAAACGCTTGATGCTTTAAAAATGGCTGAAAATCAGGGGCAGTTTTCCCTTGAAAACAGCTCCGCATTTTACGGACGTTTTTTAGTTTGTCGTGTGGACATACCCTAAGGGCAAGTTCAGACGTGGCAGAATTGTTGTGGAGTTCCGCTGCGGACAGTCCGCAGTGGAATTCTGCAGCGTCCGTATTTTTCTTTTGTTTCTATACATTTTTAGGAGAGTTAGTTCAGACGTTGCAGAAAATTACTTTGTGGAAATTAGGCTGCGGAGCAAATTTTTCCCTGCGCAGCATGCACTTTCCATTGCGGAGAAGAAGCGGAATTTCACTGCAGATTTCAGCCTTTGCAATACAAAAACTGATATCTGCAACGTCTGAATTACTTGTCAAAAATGCAAATGTTGGTGCAGATTCGTTGCGTAATTGCCCCAAATCTGCACCAACATTTGCAGCGGAAAAATTCTGTCACGTCTGAACGTGCCCTAAGGCTGGATTCACATGAGCATGTTCGGTGCGTAAAAGACGGAACGTATTTCGGCCGCAAGTCCCGGACCGAACACACTACAGGGAGGCGGGCTCCTAGCATCATAGTTATGTACGACACTAGGAGTACCTGCCTCTCCGTGGAACTACTGTCCCGTAATGTTTTCAGTACGGGACAGTAGTTTCACGGAGAGGCAGGGATTCCTAGCGTCGTATATAACTATGATGCTAGAAGCCCGGCTCTCTGGAGTGTGTTCGGTCCGGTACTTGCGGCCAAAATATGTTTCGTCCTTTACGGACCGAACATGCTCGTGTGAATCCAGCCTAATAGCTTCATTGATCATCTTTAAACAATTTACCTAGGTCAGTGGTTCCAAAAGTGGGTTCTGTGGAACCGCAGGGTTTTGTGGTTGGTTATGTGAATTCCAATTTACATTATACAGCCTCGAAACTTACAATGTGCAAAAATTAAAATTAAAAAAAATAATTATATATTGCCCAGTACTCAGGATTTCCTATCTATTGTTGGTGTCACATTCAGGATATGTTCACATGCTTAACTAAAAACGGCCGTAAAATACGGAGCTGTTTTCAAGGGAAAACAGCCACTGATTTTCAGCCATTGTTTATACATCAGGCGCTTTTTCATGCGTTTTTACGGCCGTTTTTGGAGCTGTTTTTCTATTGAGACAATGAAAAACAGCTCCAAAAAACGGCTCAAGAAGTGACATGCACTTCATTTTAGGGGGTGTTTTTTTACCTACCGTTTTTACAAACGGCCACGTAAAAAACCGACCCGTCGGAACAAATGTTTGGCGGCATTCAGCCTCCGTATTTTTAGCCATTTTTCGGGGGATTTACAGCCCATAAAATGGCTAAAAATAGGCCGTGTGAACATACCCTAACTTATTTTTATATATTTTGCCTCAGTGCATCATGCTGATGCACAATTCACTGAGTTGCTTTGTAGTTTGCTTCTGCTGACATTCCGTTTTGAACCAGCTTGGTATAATTCATTTCTGACTCTCTCTTCCTGATTTTGAACTGATATCTCATGTGTTAAAGTACTCTGACTGCCCTCACTTGTCTGCTCTATATGACTTTAAGACCGACTAAAAATTCTGTACCTCACCACAGCTTAGTCAGATGTTGCTCTAGGTAACATAGGTATATATGTCGCGGTCACAGGGTATGTGGACCCACTAGGCTGCTCCGCCGTAGCGGAGAGGCAGCTGAACAGGTCACAGTCTATATGAAAGTCAATAGTAAATAGTAACAAAAATAGAAGAAGAAGGGGGAGGAATCCTCCAGCTCACCTGACACTATGAAATGTGTCTCAGCAGCGCCCGGAATCTCGTGTCGGCACACGTTCAAAAGCACGGAAGGAGAGAAGGAAGTGTTGTTCCAGCGCTGCATAAAGTTTTAAAATGGAAACGGGTTTCCAAGTTTAATGGTATTCAATTAAAAATAGTCCAGAGGTATAGTCCTGATGTGAGGGTAAGCGGGCGGTAGTCCTCAGAGCCTCTGAGGACTACCGCCCGCTTACCCTCACATCAGGACTATACCTCTGGACTATTTTTAATTGAATACCATTAAACTTGGAAACCCGTTTCCATTTTAAAACTTTATGCAGCGCTGGAACAACACTTCCTTCTCTCCTTCAGTAAATAGTAACGCTTGGGTACCTGAACTAGTCCAGACGGTGGCTGTGGCTTCAGCACGGATGAAGGCCAGTGCAGCAGGCAGCGCCAGACATGGCGGGCAGTATTCGATGTGGCAGAAGCCACTGGACGTGGCAGAAGACAATGGACGTGGCAGAAGACACTGGACGTGGCAGAAGACACTGGACGTGGCAAATGACAGCAGGTGCAGTAGACACGACTCCAACACTGGTAGGCACAGGAACAAGAACAGTACAGGATACAGGAACAGGTAACAGGGCACGGGTAAAAACTGGAACGGGAAACACTAAGGGACCATTTGCAAGACAGACTGGGATAAACTAACAACGCTCAGGCAAGGATCAGAAGGGTTGGGGCCTTCTTATAGACCAGGAAATTATGGGTCGTTGATGATGATGATTTCCCGATGTGTGCGCGCACCCTACGGGACACAGCAGAACGGAGCGGAAGTGAGCGCTGGCGGTCTCCTAGGAAGGAGATGGGGACCAGCGCTCACGGATCCATGGCTGTGGGCATCGGGAGGTGAGTAAAGCCGACGGCTCGTGGCCATGGACGCTACAATATATACTCTGGGAAACAATATTTTTTGTCATAAAATATTTGTTTTTCCCGTACACTGAATGCCTTAAACACCTGTGTTTAGGCTTAGAAGTCTAAGGTTAGCCACACCCAATAATATGTATCATGTGACTGGCTTCAGCAAATGGTTGTGGGACTATAATGAAAAAGGAGAGAGAGAAGAGAAAGTCTCACTTGTCGCGCAATATATATATGTGCAATAGTTGTCTGCTGCCTTAGACTCTACCCATCAAGTGGTCCACACCTTAAAGAGGTATTCCCAGAATCAACAATTATCCCCTTTTCATAGGATAGGGGATGCTTGTCTAAATCACTGGGGCCCCACTGCTGAGACACCAAACGATCGAGAATGGGGTGGTCAAGCATGCATGCTGTGATGCAAGGCTATGGCAATGACAGAAACAGCCGACTGCAGCACTTGGCTGTAGCAGTCAGTCCCATTGACATTGAGTGCAGTGGCTGGCGCATGCTCGACTGCTGCTCCATTCAATCGCCTCCTCAGTACAGCAAGTGCAGTGAGGAAAATCTGGGGGTTCAGAACCCCCGATTTCAATATTGGTGGGAGTCATAACGTTGTGGCCCCCCAGCGATTAGACAATTATCGGAAAATAAGAGGACAGGGAGTCATGTACTATTTAAAATAGAAAAATCTTTATTATAGCAAAAAGCTAAAACACATGGTAAAATACCAAAAGATTCAAACAGTATAACTGTCTGCGGCTATACAATGTAAAAACGACACCACAAGATCTCAAAGCATAAGGGTATATAAATGCTTGTTTCATATAAGACACTGAGCAGACATACAATTGCTTTTACAGTCTAATTATATTGTGACAAAACGTAGTGTTGCGCAACATGATGAAAACATAATTTAAATGGGAGTAATAATTATTACCATAGAAGTAAGAGATAAGGACTTAAAGGTAGAGTCACCTATAGAAGTTCAAGTGCGGTGTAACAAACACCCACATCAAGAGGATGCTGGGAAGTGGCGAGGTACAGCACTGCGTCATTCCGCTGGAGGATTCCTGGAGTCGCTGGAGGACTGCGCAGGAACGGGTACTGGTAAGCATATAATGTTTTTTTTTCCTTTTACTGTGGACAGTGTTGGGGGCCTTAGCTATAGAGGGCACTAACTACAGGGGACTATATAGGGGCACTAACTACAGGGGACTATATAGGGGCACTAACTATAGGGGACTATATAGGGAGCACTAACTACAGGGGACTATATAGGGGGCACTAACTACAGGGGACTATATATTCGGGCCCCTATCTACAGGGGACTTTATAGGGGGCTTAAGTACAGGAGACTATATTGGGGCCCTATCTACAGAGAACACTATAAGATACATTATCTACAAGGAACGCCACAGAGGGCACTATCTACAGGGAATGCTGCATGGGGCACTATCTACAGGGAACGCCACAGGGGGCACTATCTACAGGGAATGCAACAGGGGGCACTATCTACAGGGAACGCCACAGGGGGCACTATCTACAGGGAACGCTACAGGGGGCACTAGCTACAGGGAACGCCACAGGGGGCACTGTCTACATGGGGCCCTATCTACAGGGAACGCTACAGGGGATGCTACAGGGGGCACTATCTACAGGGAATGCTACAGGGGGCCCAATCTCCAGGGAACGCCACAGGTAGCCATATCTACAGGGAACACCACAGGGTGCCTTATGTACAGGGAACGCTACAAGGGGCACTATAAAGCGATGCTACAGGGGACACTTTCTACAGGGAACGTTACAGCGGGGACTATCTACAGGGAATGCCACACGGGGCCCTATCTACAGGGAACACCACAAAGGGCCCTATCTACAGGGAATCCCACAGGGGGCCCTATCTACATTGAATGTTACAGGGGCAGTATCTACAGGGAACACTACAGATGGCCCTATCTAAAGGGAATGCCACAGGGTGCCCTATCTACAGGGGATGCTACAGGGGGCCCTATCTACAGGCGACCCTACAGGGAATACTACTATATACAGAGGGCTCTATGCGGATCACTATCTACATAGGGCTCTTTGGGGAACACTATCTACAGAAGGCTTTATGGGGAGCACTATCTACAGGGGGATCTATTAGGGGCACTATCTACAGGGGGCTCTATTAGGGGCACTATCTACAGGGGGCTCTCTGAGGAGAACTATCTACAGGGGGCACTGTGTGTGTGGTGCAGTACTTTGCAGTGTTTGACACAATTTATGGGCACAGTGTATGGTACTATTATATTCAGGGGCCCAGTGTATGGTACTGTTATATTCAGGGGCACAGTGTGTAGCACTATTATAACCAGGGGCATAGTGTATGATAATATTATATTTAGGGGCATAGAGTGTGGCACCATAAGAATTTTGTCTTTGTTTATGGTTGTGAAAATGTTGGAAAAGTGAGCTTCTGAAGACAAGAGTGGCAAACTCTGCAGAAATGTGTCATGGCCAGGAGGCGTCATCATAGAGGTGTGGACCGGATGGAAAAGAAAAGAAAAAAATAAGGACACCAATCTGAGAAGACATCACCGGTGAGTCACTAAATCTAAATGTTTATTCTCACTGTATGATCTGCGATGATGGGTGTATCATTTTTTTGTGGGACAGCAACTCTCAGCTTATCCTTACCATCATTCTGGCTATACTGGGAGCTGTAGTTTTATGCTATACAAACTTATATGGGAGGGGTTAAACTGAATTTGCAAATGATCTCTGTACTGAGCTGTATTTGTGCTTGTGCTGTTTTTATGTACTGAACTTCGGTTATGTTGCTGTATATATGTACTGAGCTTGATTCTGGTGGGTGCTATATATATATATATATATATATATATGTACTGAGCTTGGTTGTGGAGTTATATATATCATAACAACCAAGCTCAATGCATATATACAGCACCAGAACAAAGCTCAGTACATAAACACAACACCAGAATCATGCTCAGTAAATATATACAGCACCACAACAAAGCTCAGTACATAAATACAACAGCTCAGAACATATGTGCAACTCCAGAACCAAGCTCAGCATATAAATAAAGCACCAGAACAAAGCTCAGTACATATATAGAACACCAGATCCAAGCTTAGTACATATATACAGCACCACAACAAAGCTCAGTACATAAATACACCAGAATCAAGCTCAGTACATAAATACAATACCAAAACCAAGCCCAGTACTTATATACATCATAACAACTAAGCTCAAAACATGAGCTGGTTTTGGTGCTGTATTTATGTACTAAGCTTTGTTGTGGCGTTGTAAATATGTACTGAGCTTCGTTCTGGTGCTGTATATATGTACTGAGCTTAGTTCTGGTGTTGTATATATGTACTGAGCTTTGTTCTGGTGCTATATATATGTACTGAGCATTGTTCTGGTGCTGCATTTATGTATTGAGCTTGGTTCTGGTGATGTATTTATGCATCGAGTTTTGTTCTGGTGTATTTATGTACTGGGCTTCTGGTGCTGTGTTTATGTACTGAGCTTGGATCTGGTGCTGTATATATGTACTTAGTTTTGTTCTGGTGCTGTATTTATGTGCTGGGCTTGGTTGTGGTGCTGTATTTATGTACTGAGATTTGTTCTGGCACTGTACATATGTACTGAGCTTGGTTCTGGTGATGTATTTATGTACTGAGCTTGGTTCTGGTGCTGTATATACATGTACTGAGCTTGGTTTTGGTTGATGTATTTATGTACTGAGCTTTGTTGTGGTGTTGTATATATGTACTGAGCTTGGTTCTTGCAACGTATCTCTGCATCAGCCGGGAGATTTGTCGCGGCTTACTTCACACTCCGCATTGTCCTCCACCCTTCTCACAGTGCACAGCCTAACTAAATGGGCTGAGCACTCTTAGGATATTGAATGTGCGCATATAACTCTATACATAATGGGTAAGTTTAATATAATGTGTGGGTAGGTAGGTATGTAGGCTTATATATACAGCGTGGAAATCCAGTTAAACACTCTGGACAGGGAATTTCTTTATTTAGAGTCCACTTTAATAATGGGGGGTCTTTGGAATATTGTAATAGTTTTATTTTATTTTTAGAATAATTTCCCATGGCGCGATACATCGCAAAACACTGCAACACCCCCCCCCCACATGTGTGTCTTTGTCCACAAAACAGGGAACCTGTTGTTAAAAATTACAATCCCACCCCTGCCTGTAGCATTAAATAATCATGTATATTACGTTAGCACACTCATACAGACATAAGGCTACTGCCAGTCACTTCACTCCTCAGTCTCAACATTATAACTGAGCATGTGTGAGGTTCAAACAAAAGGGCCCCTGACTTTAGCAGAACTGAGGCAGATGTGCCTCACTATCCTAATCCTGATGTGTACAAAATATCAAAGGGGTATTTTGGATATCTCTTTTAAAATGACCCCTTTTATTCATAAAGAAATTGGGCGATTGAATTGCATGTACTAAAATGAAATGTAATGAAATAAAAAAAAATTCTCACATATACATATATATTTCACTTGTATTGCAGCATACAAAGTTAGACACGTGCAGCTTAGAGCACTGAATAGATAAGGTCGAAAGCCTAAAATATTCTGACCAAGTTCTTGCCACAATTAGCAGAAATGGAGGTGGAGATGGAGACTGCATTTAAATTCCACGATCCGTTTATTCACGCATTGCAAGTTTCAGTGAGCTAAAATGTTGCAAAGGGTGATTACATAGAAAAAGGATTTGAGTGCTGCCTCCATCTCTTATTTTCACTTTCAATATGACAGCATAGATCTCCTTAATGATTCGTTCAGTGATCCTTTACTCAAGATCCTTTCGTCCCAAAATTAAGTTATTTTACTTGTAATGAATGAATTTTTTACTGTATGTATCTGTGTATTATTCAAAACATTTGCTATTCACTATATATATATGCAGACATATGCATGTTCAACTCAGCCAAGCGGTCATACGTTCTCAATAGGGAGAAGTAGTAAAACCATTGTCAGACTCCTCTGGGAGCGTCTTTTCTCCTTGCAACAAAGGGATCGGGTATGTTGGATTCCATTATGCCAGACCTTTATGCCGAGGGAGAGACATACACATTAGATGGATGGCCAATCCCACCGGGCAGTTTTGGCCGATATACAACTGATGTTTATGGCCACGTTTAGTCTAGTCTAGTCTAAAGAGAAGGCAGAGTTACTAAATGGGTTCTTTAGCTCTGTATATACAACAGAAGAAAGAGCAGCTGATGTAGCCGGTGCCAGTGCTGTTAATATATCAGTTGATATACTGAATTGGATGAATGTAGAGATGGTCCAAGCTAAATTAAATAAAATAAATGTGCACAAGGCTCCGGGACCAGATGGGTTACACCCTAGAATTCTTAAAGAGCTTAGTTCAGTTATTTCTGTCCCCCTTTTCATAATATTCAGAGAATCTCTAGTGACAGGTATAGTGCCAAGGGACTGGCGCAGGGCAAATGTGGTGCCTATTTTCAAAAAGGGCTCTAGGTCTTCCCCGGGTAATTATAGACCAGTAAGCTTAACATCCATAGTGGGGAAAATGTTTGAGGGGCTATTGAGGGACTATATACAGGATTATGTGACAATAAATAGCATTATAAGTGACAGCCAGCACGGTTTTACTAAGGACAGAAGTTGTCAAACTAACCTAATCTGTTTTTATGAAGAGGTGAGCAGAAGTCTAGACAGAGGGGCCGCTGTGGATTTAGTGTTTTTGGACTTTGCAAAGGCATTTGACACTGTCCCCCATAGACGCCTAATGGGTAAATTAAGGACTATAGGTTTAGAAAATATAGTTTGTAATTGGATTGAGAATTGGCTCAAGGACCGTATCCAGAGGGTTGTGGTCAATGATTCCTTCTCTGAATGGTCCCCGGTTATAAGTGGTGTACCCCAGGGTTCAGTGCTGGGACCACTATTATTCAACTTATTTATTAATGATATAGAGGAAGGGATTAATAGCACTATTTCTATTTTTGCAGATGACACCAAGCTATGTAATATAGTTCAGACTATGGAAGATGTTCATGAATTACAGGCAGATTTAAACAAACTAAGTGTTTGGGCGTCCACTTGGCAAATGAAGTTTAATGTAGATAAATGTAAAGTTATGCATCTTGGTACCAACAACCTGCATGCATCATATGTCCTAGGGGGCGCTACACTGGCGGATTCACTTGTTGAGAAGGATCTGGGTGTACTTGTAAATCATAAACTCAATAACAGCATGCAGTGTCAATCAGCTGCTTCAAAGGCCAGCAGGATATTGTCGTGTATTAAAAGAGGCATGGACTCGCGGGACAGGGATGTAATAATGCCACTTTACAAAGCATTAGTGAGGCCTCATCTAGAATATGCAGTTCAGTTCTGGGCTCCAGTTCATAGAAAGGATGCCCTGGAGTTGGAAAAAATACAAAGAAGAGCAACGAAGCTAATAAGGGGCATGGAGAATTTAAGTTATGAGGAAAGATTGAAAGAATTAAACCTATTTAGCCTTGAAAAAAGACGACTAAGGGGGGACATGATTAACTTATATAAATATATTAATGGCACATACAAAAAATATGGTGAAATCCTGTTCCTTGTAAAACCCCCTCAAAAAACAAGGGGGCACTCCCTCCGTCTGGAGAAAAAAAGGTTCAAGCTGCAGAGGCGACAAGGCTTCTTTACAGTGAGAACTGTGAATTTATGGAATAGCCTACCGCAGGAGCTGGTCACAGCAGGGACAGTAGATGGCTTTAAAAAAGGGTTAGATAATTTCCTAGAACAAAAAAATATTAGCTCCTATGTGTAGAAATTTTTCCTTCCCTTTTCCCTTCCCTTGGTTGAACTTGATGGACATGTGTCTTTTTTCAGCCGTACTAACTATGTAACTATGTAACTATGTAATACCCAATTGTTTCTAGAAAGCAGAAAATATTGCATTTACAGTTATTTTAGACCAATTATTTTTCCCAGTAAAAGCATCAATAACTGAATACTCTACAGAATCTACAGATCAATTATCATTCTTTTTTTTTAACTTGAAATGAAGAATGAAAATGATGTGGCATCATTTATATTGAACTGTATAATATAGTTCAAGCAGATGTCTGTCAATTATACAGAAAACAAGAAGCTATCATTTGCACTTTCCAGTATGAGCACATCTGACACTTTTTTTTAAACTGGGAGTTTATCTTACTTTTTCTAAAACTTATATTACTGTTTTTTTCCTGTATTGTTAAGAGTTAGCAGCTGCACTGTGTGCATGTTCAAGTTACAGTAAATCAAAGAAGTAAAATAGATTAAGTGGGAATTTATGCTGTAGCTGAACAGATGGAAAACTCAAACACCTAAGCAGACTTACAAAATGCGCCAAGTTGGTTTAATTAGTTTAGTTGCTGCAAAATATTGGATGTTATTAAACTTTTCATAACAGGTATTTAAATCTTTAAAATGTTTATATGGCAACAGATGATTTTATAGCAGTATAAATAAATATAATAAAGTATAATAATGCTTCATATTGACATAAAGAATTGTGTATGATAATTGTCAGCCGCTAAAAACAAGATTAAACAAATGTGTTAAATGTTCTAAAGTAATCTAAAATTGTATGTGTTTTCATGTGTCACTTTCTACAATACAAATATAACTAAGACTATATTATGAATGTAATTTCTTTTCACTTCAGTCAATATTAACCACTTAAAGACAAAGCCAATTTTGGTCTTAGAAGGGTTTCACATCTTGGACTTTTATAGCATATCCACAGGATATGCCATAAATGTTCTAGAGATGCGTGTCCCACCTCTGGGACCCCTACCTATCTCTAGAATGGGGCCCCCGACCCGTCCTACTTTGACTGGCTCCCACTGCTCCCCGGCCACTATCTGACGAGGCAGTCGGGAGTACAGAAACAGTCAAGCTCGCTGAGCTACGCTATTCCATAACTCCCATTAAATGGAATAGGAGTTACGGAAACAGCATAGCAGAGCAAGCTACACTGTTTCTATAGCTCACGAATTTCAGAAACAGCATAGCTCTCCGTGCTATACTGTTTCCTTAACTCCCATTAACTTCTATGGGAGTCACGGAAACAGTGTAGCTCAGTGAGTTCGACTGTGTCCGTAGTCCAGACCACCTTGTAAGACGGCCCGCTATAGGTACTCCTTTTCTGAACATGCCCGCTGATGGAGGGGCATGGCACTGAGCTTGCTCTAGTTTCCCTTGCTGTGCTTTAGTATCCCTTTCTGTAATAAGTCATACTACCGTCTAATAATCAAATGACTAGGACAGATTCTCACCCTCTGAAACTAAACAATAAATTATCCCATACAAAGTCGATAAACAGATATTAAAATTTATGAGGAATTAATACACACAGCGTACAACAAGTGCAGAGCGTTTTATACAATGAATAATATTTGCTGAAACTGGAACATCTCTTTTAATCTCTTCCACTGAGGCACTTACTGACTGAGCGCTGTACTGATTCTGTTTTCTCTCTGGTTTTATCATTTGGCTATAATTTTCTCTTTTGATTATGATTCCTGCCTGCATCTTTAGGTTTGGCTTGCCTCTTGGTTACAAAGTGCTGTTGACAAAAGACAAATGTACAAATATTTTATACTATGGCATGAGGCAAATCTGTTCTAAATAGAAAAATTACCCTTCTGATCCCAAGTGGGAAGTATGCTGGATCAACATTCAAACATTGATTCGATACATTTACATAAGAATTGATGATATTCTGTTCTAACAAATAATCAAATTATTTCCTAAAGTTATCAATTATTTCTGCTAAATCCTGCTCTTTTAGTAGACTATTTCACACCTTTAGGGCATGGCCACACGTAGCGGAATTCTTCCGCAACTGTCCGCATCAATGTCGCACAGAATCTGCGTTGCAGATTCTGTGGCGGATCTGCCCAAAATTGGCATTAAATTGATGCAGACTAGCCGCTGCGTATTGAGGTGAAAGTACTTCCCTTCTCTCTATCAGTGCAGGATAGAGAGAAGGGACAGTACTTTCCCTAGTAAAAGTAAAAGAATTTCATACTTACCGGCCGTTGTCTTGGTGACTCGTCCCTCTTTCGGCATCCAGCCCGACCTCACTGGATGACGCGGCAGTCCATGTGACCGCTGCAGCCTGTGATTGGCTGCAGCCGTCACTTAGATTGAAACGTCATCCTGGGAAACCGGACTGGAGGAAGAAGCAGGGAGTTCTCGGTAAGTATGAACTTCTATTTTTTTTACAGGTTGCTGTATATTGTGATCGGTAGTCACTGTTCAGGGTGCAGAAACAGTTACTGTCGATCACTTAACTCTTTCAGCACCCTGGACAGTGACTATTTACTGACGTCGCCTAGCAACGCTCCCGTAATTACGGGTGCACACACATAGTCAACCGTAATTATGGGTGCACACACGTAGTCACCCGTAATTATGGGAGCCCCATTGACTTCCTCAGTCTGGCTGTAGACCTAGAAATACATATAGGTCCAGCCAGAATGAAGAAATGTCAAGTTTAAAAACCAATACACTCCGCAGCACACATAACATCTACATTACATCTGCGGACTTCATTGCGGAACTTAGAATCTCCATTGAAGTCAATGGAGAAATTCCGCAATGAGTCCGCAAACAGTCCGCCACACGTCCGCAACAACCATTGTATGCTGCGGGCACCAAATTCCGCACCGCAGCCTATGCTCCGCAGCGGAATTGTCCGCAATGTGTAAACGAACCCTACTAAAAAGCTGTGGAAGGCAATGGAGAAACGGGTCCGCTGCGGAGTGTCCGCAGCAGAATTCCAGAGCAAATCCGCTATGTGTGGCCATGCCCTTACAGTGAAGAAGAGTTGTTGTCCCTGTAGATTGAACCTTCTTTTTCTCCAAATGGAAGGAATGCCCACTTGCCTTTTGAGGGGATTTTACATGGAACAGTTTTTCACCCAATTTTTCCGTGGGCCATTTTTATACAAATTGATCATGTCTCTCTTAGGGCACGGCCAGTGGAATTCTCCAGCGGACGTTTTTTTACCGTCTTTTCAATACATTTTTAGGCAAGTTCATTCAGACATTGCGGAAAACTCAGCTGCGGACCATAGGCTGCGGTGCGGAATTTCACTGCGGATTTCAGCCTTTGCAATGCAAAAACTGAAATCTGTGGCAAGTCCGCTGTGTTTTCTACAACGTCTGAATTACCTGTCAAATATGCAAATGTTAGTGCAGATTCGTTGCGTAATTGCCCCAAATCTGCACCAACATTTGCAGCGGAAAAACTCTGCCACGTCTTGCCGTGCCCTTAGATGTCTCTTCTCAGGAATAAATAAATGTGATTCCGTTAATCTATGCTCATAATTGAGATTCTCTTTCCCTCTTATTAGTTTAGCTGCTCTTTGCATCTTTCCCAACTCCAGTGCATCCTTTTCTATGAACCATTGCCCAGAACTGAACTGCATATTCCAGATGAGGCTGAACAAATTCTTTGTAAAGTGGTAATATTATGTTGTTTTTCAGCGAGTTCATACCTCTTTTGATATATGACAGTATCCTGCTGGCCGTATACTACACCAAGATCCTTATCTACAAATGATTCTCAGCATTTTACACCCCCTAGGAAATATAGGACATGCAGATTATAAGTACCCAGATGCATAACTTTACATTTATCCACATTGAATCTCATTTGCCAAGTGAATGCCCAAACAGTATGTCCAAGTCAGCATGTAATGTACAAACATCTTTAGACATCAATAGAAAATATTAGTGGCTCATCTGTAATACAAGCAATAGGGATATCCAATTGCAATGATTTAATTCAACCCCCAAAAGAATCGTACAAACAAATATAAAAAAAATAAAATAATCCACTCTCCAGACTTCTCCACAATACTCTGCAAAATACAGTATATGTTGTATGCAAGGTATAAGTAATACAGTCTTTGTAAAATATAGATGACACTATAAAATGAAATGAATACAAAAATATTCTAACTAAATGTGAAAAATTAAAATAAAAAATAAAAAAATCTATAAAAAAGGTAAAATAAAAAAAGAACTAAAAGTAAAATAGAAAACAAAATAGAAATATATACATGTATGGACACTGCAATACAGTACAATATAAAATGCAACAATGTTCTACTGTTAAGCTCAGGTACACTACTCAGAGTCGCTATAGTGCATTGATAGTATATATTATTTGAGGTTGCACATAATTGTATATTATAATCAATGTGTGGCAGATTATCAACACATATTCAAAAATACAATTTCAGGAGGAATAGTAGCTACTGTAAACATCTTTAGGTATCGCATTAGATTGCTTGGTGTAAAAAAAAAAAAAACGTGCTAATTATCCCATCCATTATATAATTAAGACGTTGAATAATAGTGGTCTCAGCACTGAACACTACTTATAGCCGGGGACCATTTAGAGAATGAATGTTTGACCACAATCCCTGGCTAAGGTCGTTAACAGGTTCCCGACCGCTGGCTGTGATTTTACGGCCAGCGGTCAGGGTCTCTGAAGTCCACCGTGTAGACTAATTACGGCGGCACTTCAGAGACTGTGCACGCGCAATCGTGTGCACACAGCACTGTGCCCTGGCTGTTGCTAACAGCCATGGGCACTGGGCAGAGTGTCAGGGGCCAATCTTTTGGTCCCTGAACATGTGATCACTGTGACAACCAATCACAGTGATCACATGCATTTCTACGTAAAATACAGTGTGCACGCAATCGCGTTCACACAGCCCTGTGCCCACGCTGTTACCAACAGCTCTGGGCACTGGGCAGAGTATCAGGGACCAATCTGATGGTCCATGAACATGTGATCACTGTGAAAACTTATCACAGCGATCACATTTGTTATTATTTTGGAATTTCTGGCAGCAAATCTCCTGCCTTTTTTCTTCTCCTCACACATTGTTTCAGTGTGAGGAGAAGAAGAGACTTGAGAGAATTGCTGCCAGAATAATACTGTGAAAAAAAATACAGTGTTACACTTCAATACACTCTTTGTATACGGCAGATTGATTTCTATCTATCTATGCAATCTATCCATCTATCTTTTTTTCTATCTATCTACCTTTCTATCTTTTACTATATTAGAATAGGCAGGTAGGGAATATATAATTATATTATATAATATATATAGCAATAGCGGTTTATTTTTTTGTTAGCGATAGTGTAAATACATATATATATACCAGTTAGTTTGTGTGTTTATAAAAAAAAAAGTTTGTTTAGTTAGTGTTAGTGACGTTATGGCGAGGAAGTTATTTAGCGCTGAGAAGGCATACGCCATGCTGTGGTCAGAGTCTGAGACCGCATCAGAGATGGCGTCAGAGATGGAACCTGTTTTGGGCAGTGACGATGATAGCGTCACTTCAGGTTCACTCTACTATTAGTTCAAACGACAAAAAAACAAAATAAATTCATGCTTTTTGGCTTTTAGCAACTAACAAAGAATATAGTTTATGGGGGAGTACTCCCCATGGAGAGCGAGGTTACAAACTCTTACAACAACTTTGTTATGTAATGTATCATGTTTCATATTATGAGGTCTACTATCATGACACTCATATTTATTCAAACATTTTTAAAAAATGTCAACGTAATTAATTTTACGTTAATTTATAATATATTCTCTTGGGGGTATTTAATTAACTTATGTATTCTACATGTTTGTATCTTGTGAAGACAATGGTTACCCGACTACATACATATTACTAAGATTTGCTGCAAGAGTTTTAATCTAGATGCTCCTCACTAGTTTGCAATCTGTTGCTTTGAAGCATCTGAAAGAATATTCAAGTCATGCAACAAATCTCAGTCAAAGTTGGTTGCCTTTAATCTTGACAAGCAAATATATCCACTCGTCTGCACATTATTTATAGTATCTGTATCATGCTGTTAACCCCTTCAAGACACAGCCTGTTTTGGCCTTCAGGACACAGCCAATTTTTTCAAATCTGACATGTTTCACTTTATGTGGTAATAACTCCGGAATGCTTTTACCTATCCAAGCGATTCTGAGATTGTTTTCTCGTGACACATTGGACTTTATGTTACTCGCAAAATTTGCTCGATACATTAAGTATTTAATTGTGAAAAACACCAAAATGTAGCGAAAAATTGCAAAAATTTGCATTTTTCTAAATTTATATGTATCAGCTTGTAAGACAGATGGTAATACCACACAAAATTGTTGCTAATTAACATCACCCATATGTCTACTTTAGATTGGCATCGTTTTTTGAACATCCTTTTATTTTTCTATGACATCACAAGGCTTAGAACTTTAGCAGCAATTTCTCACATTTTCAAGAAAATTTCAAAAGGCTATTTTTACAGGGGCCAGTTCAGATGTGAAGTGGATTTTAGGGCCTTATATATTAGAAACCATCGATAAGTCACCCCATTTTAAAAACGTCACCCCTCAAAGTATTCAAAACAGCATTTAGAAAGTTTCTTAACCCTTTAGATGTTTCACAGGAATTAAGGCAAAGTAGATG
This sequence comes from Rhinoderma darwinii, assembly GCF_050947455.1. Classification (NCBI taxonomy): domain Eukaryota; kingdom Metazoa; phylum Chordata; class Amphibia; order Anura; family Rhinodermatidae; genus Rhinoderma; species Rhinoderma darwinii. The sequence goes on along the minus strand of NC_134691.1, from coordinate 125,824,780 downwards.
TGAAATGTTCAAATTTCTTTTTTTTTTTGAAGAAATTAATTTTTCATCTATTTTTTTTGTAACACAAAGTTTTACCACAGAAACACAACTCAATATCTATTGCCCAGATTCTGCAGTTTTTAGAAATACCCCACATGTGGCCCTAGTGCGGTAATGGACTGAAGCACAGGCCTCAGAAGCAAAGGAGCACCTAGAGGATTTTGGGGCCTCCTTTTTATTAGAAAATATTTTAGGCTCCATGTCGGGTCTGAAAGGCTCTTGCGGCACCAAAACAGTGGAAATCCCCCAAAAGTGACACCATTTTGGAAACTATACCCCTTGAGGAAATTATCTAGGGGTATAGTGAGCATTTTGACCCCGCAGGTTTTTTGCAGAAATTATTGGAAGTAGGACGTGAAAATGAAAATCTACATTCTTTCAAAAAAAATGTAGGTTTAGCTAATTTTTTCTAATTTCTACAAGGACTAAAAGGAGAAAATGCAGCACTACTTTTGTAAAGCAATTTCTCCCGAGTAAAACAATACCCCGCATGTGGTCATAAACGGCTTTTTGGACACACGGCGGAGCTTAGAAGAGAAAGAGCGCCATTTGGCTTTTGGAGCTCAAATTTAGCAGGAATGGTTTGCGGAGACCACGTCGCATTTGCAAAGCCCCTAAGGGACCAAAACAGTGAAAACACCAAAAAAGTGACTCTATTTAGGAAACTACACCCCTTGAAGAATCTATCTAGGGGTGTAGTGAGCATTTTGAACCCACAGGGGTTTTATAGATTTTATTAGAATTGGGCAGTGAAGATAAAAAAATCCTTTTTTTCCAATAAGACGTAGCTTTAGCTCAACATTTTTCATTTTCTCAACAAATAAAGGAATAAAAGAACCCCAACATTTGTAAAGCAACTTCTCTGGAGTACGGCAATACCCCATTTGTGGTTATAAACTGCTGTTTGGGCACACGGCAAGGATCAGAAGAGAAGGAGTGCCATTTGGCTTTTGGAGCACAGATTTTGCTGGATTGGTTTCTTGACACCATGTCACTTTTGCAAAGCTCCTAAGGTACCAGTACAGTGGAAACGCCCCAAAATTGACTCGATTCACGAAACTACACCCCTTGAGGAATCCATCTAGGGGTGTAGTGAGCATTTTGACCCCACAGGTGTTTCATAGATTTTATTAGAATTGGGCAGTGAAAATAAAAAAAATCCTTTTTCTTCAATAAGACGTAGTTTTAGCTGAAAATGTTTCATATTCTCAACAAATAAATGTAAAGGAGCACCCCAACACTTGTAAAGCAACTTCTCCTGTGTATGACAATACCACATATGTGGTCATAAACTGCTGTTTAGGCACAGAGTAGGGCACAGAAGGGAAGGAGCGCCATTTGGCTTTTGGAGTACAGATTTTGCTGGATTGGTTTCTGGGTGCTATGTCGCATTTGCAAAGTCCCTGTGGGACCAAAACAGTGGATCCCCCCCAGAAGTGACCCCATTTTGGAAACTACACCCCTCAAGGTATTCACCTAGGGGTGTAGTGAGCATATTAACCCCACAGGTGATTGGCAGAAATTGGTGTGCACGTGATATTGCAGAGTGAAAATGGTTTTTCAATAGATATGCCAATATGTGGCGCCCAGCTTGTGCCACTGGAGACACACACCCCAAAAATTGTTAAAAGGGTTCCCCCTGGTATGGCGATGCCATATATGTGGAAGTAAACTGCTGTTTGGGCACACTGTAGGGTTCAGAAGGGAGGTGGAGCCATTTGGCTTTTGGAGCATGGATCCCTAATTTTAGGGGCCTTTCGCCACTTGAAACAGAAGAAACGTTCCCCTCGGGCCGGCACAACTGCATATTTTTATTTCCTGGCTTATTGGTGCCTTGACTAATTTTATTTTTTCGTAGACGTAGTGGTATGACGGCTGTTTTTTTTTTGCGGGACGAGCTGTAGTTTTTATTGGTACCATTTTGGGGTACACGCGACTTTTTGATCACTTGTTATCCTTTTTTTTTTGGGAGGCAAGGTGACCAAAAACAGCAATTCTGGCATATTTTTTTAGTTCTTTTTATACAGCATTCGCCACGTGTTATAAATTACATGTTACCTTTATTCTGCGGGTCAGTCCGATTCCGGTGATACCTCATTTATAGGACTTTTTATGTTTTACAACTTTTTGCACAATAAAATAACTTTTGTAAAGAGAATGGATTTTTTCTGTCGCCAAGTTGTGAGAGCCATAATGGTTTTAAATTTTTCGTCGACGGAGCTGTATGAGGGCTTGTTTTTAGCGAGATGAGTTATAGTTTTTATAGGTACCATTTTTAGGTACATGTGACTTTTTGATCACTTTTTATTTCAATTTTTGGAAGACAAAGGGACCAAAAAATAGCAATTATGTCAGTATTTTTTAGTTATTTTTTTTACGGCGTTCACTGTGCGCAATAAATAACATAATATTTTTATAGTTCAGGTCGTTACGATCGCAGCGATACCAAATATGTATGGCTTTATTATTTTTTTTTAATAATAAATGACTTGATAAGGGAAAGAGGGCGATTGTGTTTTGTGTTATTAATTGAAACTTTTATTGTATTTTTTACAACTTTTATTTTTACTTTTTTGACACTATGTTTGACACTTTTCTTTAGTCCCACTAGGGGACTTGAAGGTCCAACAGTTTGTTTGATGTTCTAATACATTGCACTACCTATGTAGTGCAATGTATTAGAACTGTCAGTTGTTCACTGACAGCAAGCCGATCAGGCTCCGCCTCTGGGCGGGGCCTAATCAGCTTACGTAATGGCAGACAGGAGTCCATTGTTAGGGCTCCTGTTGCCATGGTAGCAGTCGCCAGCCTTGCCATCGCGTGGCAAGGCTGCCGATTTGCTTCAAACCTCTAGGATGCAGCGATCACAATGGATCGCTGCATCAAAGGGGTTAATGCCAGGAATCGGAGCTAGCTCCGGTTCCTGGTGATAGATCGGGGTGTCCGCTGTAACATACAGCGGACACCCACTGCTGATGACGCCGGCTCAGCTTCTGAGCCGGAAGCTGAACCGGCGCCATCTTGCCGTTGGTACCGGAAGCCTCCTGGGCCCCGCCGACGACGGGGCATAGGAGGATTCCATTGCTGGCGGACCGGGAGGTAAGCATTAGCCCTCCGATCGCCTTTGCAGCCACCGGCAACCCAGCGATCACGTTGCTGGGGCGCCGGTGGCTATAAACTCCTCACATGCTGCGATCGCTATTCAACGCAGCATGTGAGGGGTTAATCGGTCGGATCGGAGGCTAGCTCCGGTCCTGGCCGATACCTCAGGGTGCCAGCTGTAACATACAGCTGTCACCCGGCGGTGATGTCGCTGGCTCAGCTCCTGAGCCAGCTTCATCTCCATGACGTACAGTTACGTCGAGATGCGGGAACAGTCCATCTCCCATGACGTAACTGTACGTGATTTTGCGGGAAGGGGTTAAAGGATTTGATCTTACCTTTTGACTTGAAATGCTATATTTAACAGGTAATCCAACACTAATTTTTTTTTTTACTTGCCACGTAGATTGGTTAATATATTGTACAGGTCATTATGGTTAAAACATGTGAAAGAGTTGTATGTTAGTGTATTTTATCTTAGGTTAACATATATCAAATCTACTTTTAGGGTAAAGAAAAATGTGTCCTTACATATTGCATTGTGTCTAGACAGTCCTTTCCAATACCCTGACCTGCCTTGATCATGGAGGATATATTGGATGATAATATAATTGAGGTTTCTTTTTCCTGATTTCAAAAGGAGAGTCCACTTTGAGGAATACCCCAGTCAGTGCTATCCACAGTGTTTCTTGAAACACCGATTTCTCACATTGTACATAATTTCACATTGTACATCGGGTCCCAGCAAAAACACATATAATCTCCCAATGTAAATACTGCTTTACATGAATTTGTTCTGAGGTAACAATTAAGAAGAATGTCTAAATTTCAAACAGTATTATTAAATATGCCAAAAATATGTATATTTAACAATCTTATAGAGATCTAGAAAGATTTCAAAGTTAACCTAAATCTACATATTTATGGCTGGTGGTACTATTTTATGCCATAATGCCAATAATTGATTAAAATTCACCTGCATGGTCAGCATTACAGGAGTTGTTTCATGAAGACAATCACTTTCCTTATATTCTATTAGGTCAAATGGACATCATGAAGGTGAACCACTTCTTGGCCACCCCTCTATGAGCCAGAGCGGAGAACCACTAACAAAGTATAGTACTCTGGATGGCCACCATGAAATACTACATCCTTTACTGCAGAGTGTGGCTTGTTGCAGCTTTCTTCAGAGATAACAAATGATCTTCGGGAGTTTCTGCAAACTTACTTATGGTGAGCAGCTGATCGCTGGACCCCTTTGCACTAACGGCCAGGATTGGAGATATCTACGATCATGGCCATTTAACTACTTAGATGCTGCAGTCAATAGGGACTGCGCCATCTAAGCCTTTAGAAATAGAGGGAAGACCCCTCTGTCACCCTCTTCCCCCCCCCCTGATGTAAGCGCAGGTGTCAAAGTTTGTCTTTGCAGCATTGGCGCCTAATAAAGGTCTCAGGTCTGCCATATTTGTTCTCCTATTATATAGCTTAATAGTACAAAACACTGAAATATATAAGTATTGCAGTGTATTGTACCAGAGATCTAACAATTGCTGGTACATAAGAGGGACTAACATTTTTTTTAAAAAAGAGTTCAATAAAGTTTTTAGTAATATACCAAAAAAATATTAAAATAAATATAATAAATAAAATGAGTAAAATTAACATAATTGGTATCGCAATGTTTGTAAAACTCTTAACTACTCTTCTATAAAGGTTTTTTTCCTATTTCACCCCACAAATATATATTTTTTCCCTTTTCAGTACATTATGAGGTACAATAAATGGTATGGTTATAAATTACAACACGTCCTACAAAACACAAGCCCTCATACAGCTATTGTTGATGGAAAAGTTACGGCCCTTGGAAGGCGGGGGAAAAACCGAAAAAGGAAACAATAAAAAATGGCCTGGTCCATAAGGAGTTAATGCAATTTTTACTGAAACAGCAACATATTATACTACTGGTTTCATAATTTACTTAGAAAAGAATCAAACTTTTCTAAATGTAAAATCTAGTTAGAATGTCTGTAATGTTTGCAGCTATACATTTCCAGAAATATCAGTTAAGCAAACAAATTCTTCTCCTGTGCTGAAACCTGTAAGGAACATAAATACTGTAATCCTTTCTATCTCACTGACTTAATATTTTCACAAGGCTACTACATTCATTTATCTATAGTGAAATAATCATAACAGTAAAAAAATTACATTTCTGAAATATTGACTAATTTTAGATCCAATTCTACATTTGTTAACATAAGTCAGACATTGATTTAAAACATTTTTTTCTGTTTTATTATGAATTGGAATTGTCAAATTATGATTCAGTGAATCTTTTCGCCTGCCTAAAATTTGACCTCCCTTATCATGTCTCCTTAAATTAAGTTTAGTTCTAACAGAGTTTAAAAGGAAGGACCATGTAGAAGATGAATTTAAATTTAAGATTACATTTGCACATAACAAATAAAGAATAATTATTTGAATGTCGGACTTAGAATATATAAATTCTTCTGTTTTAAAAAAAAAAATATTGAAGAAAAAATGACCAAACATCTGGAATAATATGTCTCCCTTTTCTATTTTAAAGAAAGAATATTTAAAAATAACAGTTTGTGCAATCATAAGAACATTGTGCAGATAAGACAACTAGTCAGCAACTCAGCCATGTGACAAACCCAGAGGCTATGTGAGATATGTCAGTACAACTGCCCACGGAGCTCATTTAAGAACTTGCCTGTGGGTCTGTCAGTTGCCACAGCTGGAAGAATATCTTCTCCTGTTTCTTTTCAAGGTTTCATAATTATAAATGAATGACTAGACAGCAAGATACATTTGATTATACTTTGAGGATATATTTTTTAACTAAGAAAAATACTGAAATATAATCGTAGTGTTATATTTAAAGGCACTCACCAACATCATGCTCTATGTTCTATGCACATTAATTGCTAATTTTCCTACATTCGGAAGGATGAGCAACAGGGAACTGTAAATGACAAAAATCCCATGTCTTGATCAGAGAAACTGATTTATAAATGAACAGAAAATATTGATATCTTATATTCAGCTTAAGTATTTGACTCTGCTTTGTCAGATACACTATATAAACAAAAGTACTAGGATACCTACACATTAAACCTAGAGGAGCTTTTATGACATCCCATTCTAAATCTATAGTCATAAATATGGAATTAGTACTCGCTTTGCAGCTAAAACAGCTAGTCTTGTGGGTAGACTTTTTTTAAGATTTTGAAGTGTATCTGGAAATTTTTGCCCATTCATACACAAGAGCATTTGTGAGGTAAGACACTGATGTTGGAAGAGAGGGTCCGGCTCACAATCGCTGTTCTACTTCATCCCACAGCTGTTCGATGGGGTTGAGGTCAGGTCTCTGTGTCAAGTTCTTCCACACCAAACTCACCCATCCATGACTTTATGGACCTTGTTTTGTGAAATGGGGCACAGTAACTCTGGAACAGAAAAGGGCCATCGCCAAACTGTAGCTACAAAGTTGGAAGCATGAAATTGTACAAATTGTCTTGGTATGCTAAAGCTGTAATGGTGGGGGTAGGGAAACAGACAAGTGAGCCCTAATCTACCCGCCACTCAGTACCTGCCTACTTGCAACGACCCACCCTAGGCGACGGGGTACAACTGGGCGACGGTCCCTACGCTCAATAAGTGCACGACAGACAAACAGACAAGGGTACACAGAAGCAAGGGAAAAGGGTCAGTTGCCCACGGCAATACCGTGAGCAACAAGAGTAGTGAACCAGGAGTGTACGAGGTACCAAACGCAGAGCAGGAGAGTAGTGAACAAGCCGAGTCAAACCAGGAGTGTACGAGGTACCAAACGCAGAGCAGGAGAGTAGTCAGTAAGCCAGGGTCAATATGAAGAAGGGTCAAAATGTACAAGAAGCTGCAGCAGAGCCAGGAAACCAATCGAGAAGAATCACAAGCAAGGAGGAGCAGGAACGGCAGGTATAAATAGACAGAGGGCGGGAGCTAGCTCCGTCTGGCCAGGCTGTGATAGGCTCTCCCACTCCTAAGCCTGCCATCCTGAACGGAGGAAGATGTAGTCAGTCTCACAGACATAGAAGCAGGTGCAGACTGATTACCTATGGGCGTAGACACAGAAGCTGTGTCTGGCAGATCCTTTACAGTACCCCCCCTTTTATGAGGGGCCACCGGACCCTTTCTAGATGGACCTGGTTTATTGGGGAAACGAAGATGGAACCTCCTGACCAATACCCCAGCGTGAACATCCCGGGCGGGTACCCAAGTCCTCTCCTCAGGCCCGTATCCTCTCCAATGGACCAGGTACTGGAGGGAGCCTTGGACCATCTTGCTGTCCACAATCTTGGCCACCTCGAATTCTACCCCCTCAGGGGTGAGAACGGGGACAGGAGGTTTCCTCGAGGGAGCCAAGGACGGGGAGCAGCGTTTAAGGAGGGAGGCATGAAACACGTCGTGTACTCGAAAAGATGGGGGCAACTCCAGTCGGAAGGAGACAGGATTGAGGACTTCAATGACCTTGTACGGCCCTATAAACCGGAGAGCAAACTTCTTGGACGGAACTTTAAGGCGCAAGTTCTTTGACAATAGCCACACCAGATCCCCGACCATAAACAAGGGTTTAGCAGAACATCTTCTATCTGCCTGAGTTTTTTGTATGCTCTGGGATGCCTCTAGGTTCTTCTGAACCTGGGCCCAGACTGTGCACAGTTCCCGATGAACGACCTCTACCTCGGGATTGTTGGAACTACCAGGTGAAACGGAGGAGAACCGTGGATTAAACCCAAAATTACAGAAAAAGGGGGAGACCCCTGACGAGTTACTGACCCGGTTATTAAGGGAAAATTCGGCGAGGGGAATGAATGAGACCCAATCATATTGACAGTCAGAGATAAAACACCTTAAATATTGTTCTAGAGACTGATTAGTCCTCTCAGTTTGGCCATTAGTTTCAGGATGGAAGGCAGAGGAGAAGGACAGATCAATCTCCAACTTTTTACAGAAGGCTCTCCAAAACAAAGAAACAAGTTGTACCCCTCTGTCAGAAACAATATTGACAGGGACCCCATGGAGACGCAGGATGTGTTTGACAAACAAGGTAGCTAACGTCTTAGCATTGGGTAGTTTCTTGAGGGGCACAAAGTGGCACATCTTACTGAAGCGGTCTACTACAACCCACACCACCGACTTGCCTTGAGATGGAGGCAAATCGGTGATAAAATCCATGGAGATATGGGTCCAAGGTCTCTGGGGAATGGGCAAAGAACGTAGTAAGCCCACTGGTCGGGACCTGGGAGTCTTGGACCTAGCACAAACCTCACAAGCGGCGACAAAGGCCTTAACGTCTTTAGGCAACCCAGGCCACCAATAGTTTCTGGCAATGAGGTGCTTGGTACCCAGGATGCCTGGATAACCAGATAGTGCGGAGTCATGATTTTCCCTGAGTACCCTTAGCCGGAATTGCAGGGGAACAAACAGCTTGTTCTCAGGAAGGTTCCCGGGAGCTGAACCTTGATCAGCCGCAATTTCAGAGACTAAATCAAAATCAATAGAGGAAATGATTATACCTGGAGGCAAAATACAAGCAGGATCTTCCTCCGAAGGAGGGCTGGCCATGAAGCTACGCGACAGTGCATCAGCCTTAACATTTTTAGACCCAGCCCTATAGGTAACCAAAAAGTTGAATCTGGTAAAAAATAACGCCCATCGAGCTTGTCTCGGGTTCAGCCTCCGGGCAGATTCCAGGAAAACCAGATTCTTGTGGTCGGTAAGGACCGTTACCTGGTGCCTAGCCCCCTCCAGGAAGTGGCGCCACTCTTCAAATGCCCATTTAATGGCTAAGAGTTCGCGGTTGCCAATATCATAGTTACTCTCAGTGGGCGAAAACTTCCTGGAGAAGTAGGCACAGGGACGGAGATGGGTGAGGGACTTGGTACCCTGGGACAAGACAGCCCCCACTCCCACCTCGGAGGCGTCAACCTCCACGATAAATGGCTCCATTTGGTTGGGCTGAACCAGCACAGGGGCCGAGATAAAGCACTTCTTAAGGACCTCAAAAGCCTGGACAGCCTCAGGAGGCCAGCGGAGGAGATCAGCACCTTTGCGAGTGAGATCCGTAAGAGGCTTAGCGATGACCGAGAAGTTACCAATAAATCTCCTGTAATAATTAACGAACCCCAAGAAGCACTGTAACGCCTTCAGGGAGGCAGGTTGGACCCATTCCGCCACAGCCTGGACCTTGGCGGGGTCCATGCGGAATTCATGAGGAGTGAGGATTTGACCCAAAAATGGTATCTCCTGCACCCCAAACACACTTTTTTCGGTCTTTGCAAACAGTTTGTTTTCCCGAAGGACCTGGAGCACCTTCCTGACATGCTCAATGTGGGAGGACCAGTCCTTGGAAAACACAAGTATGTCATCAAGGTACACTACAAGAAATACCCCCAGGTAATCTCTTAAAATCTCATTTATGAAATTCTGGAAGACCGCGGGAGCATTACACAACCCAAAGGGCTTGACGAGATATTCGAAATGACCTTCGGGCGTGTTAAACGCAGTCTTCCACTCATCCCCCTCTTTGATGCGGATAAGGTTATACGTCCCCCGTAGATCAAACTTAGAGAACCATTGGGCCCCCTGAACCTGATTAAAGAGATCAGGAATCAAAGGAAGGGGATACTGGTTCCTTACAGTGACCTTATTCAATGCATGGCCTAAGACCACCATCCTTCTTCCCTACGAAGAAGAAGCCAGCACCTACGGGAGAAGTAGAGGGGCGAATGTAACCCTTGGCCAGGCATTCCTGGATATACTCTCTCATGGCTTCACGTTCGGGACAAGAAAGATTAAATATCCTACCCTTAGGGAGCTTAGCTCCTGGTACCAAATCGATAGCGCAATCGTATTCTCTATGAGGAGGTAACACTTCGGAGGCCTCCTTAGAGAAAACATCAGCGAAGTCCTGAACAAACTCAGGTAGCGTGTTCACCTCCTCAGGGGGAGAAATAGAATTAACAGAAAAACATGACGTCAAGCATTCATTACCCCATTTGGTAAGATCCCCAGTATTCCAGTCAAACGTGGGATTATGCAACTGCAACCAGGGAAGGCCTAAAACCAAATTGGATGATAATCCCTGCATTAACAGTACAGAGCACTGCTCCAAATGCATGGAGCCAACAAGGAGTTCAAAAACAGGGGTATGCTGTGTAAAATAACCATTAGCAAGAGGAGTGGAGTCGATACCCACTACCGGGACAGGTTTAGGCAAATCAATCAAAGGCATAGCTAGAGACATAGCAAATTCCACAGACATGATATTAGCAGAGGACCCTGAATCCACGAAGGCACTGCCGGTAGCAGACCTACCACCAAAAGAGACCTGAAAGGGAAGCAAGATTTTATTACGTTTCATATTTACGGGAAATACCTGTGCGCCCAAGTGACCTCCCCGATGATCACTTAGGCGCGGAAGTTTTCCGGCTGCTTATTCTTACGCCTGGGACAGGTGTTCACTTGATGCTTGTCATCCCCACAATAGAAGCAGAGACCATTCTTCCTGCGGAACTCTCTACGTTGTTGGGGGGACACGGAGGCCCCCGAGTTGCATAGGTACCTCCGAGTCTTCCGTGGAAGAACGAAGCAACGGAACCTCGGGAGGCATCATGGGGGAGTCAGAGGAGAAAACACAAAAACGTTCAAGTTGTCGTTCCCTGAGACGTCGGTCAAGTCGTACCGCTAAAGCCATAACCTGGTCTAGGGAGTCAGAAGAGGGATAGCTAACTAGCAGGTCTTTCAGGGCGTTCGACAGACCCAACCTAAACTGGCACCTTAAGGCAGGGTCATTCCACCGAGAAGCTACGCACCACTTCCTAAAGTCAGAGCAATACTCCTTTACAGGTCTCTTACCCTGACGTAAGGTCACCAGCTGACTCTCGGCAAAGGCAGTCCTGTCAGTCTCGTCATAAATGAGTCCGAGAGCAGAAAAGAAAAGATCAACGGAGGAAAGTTCAGGGGCGTCAGGAGCCAAGGAGAAGGCCCATTCTTGGGGCCCTTCCTGGAGCCGGGACATAATTATACCCACCCGCTGGCTCTCAGAACCTGAGGAGTGGGGCTTTAAGCGAAAATAGAGCCTACAACTCTCCCGAATGGAGAAAAAAGTCTTCCGGTCCCCTGAGAACCGGTCAGGCAACTTGAGGTGGGGTTCCAGAGGTGAGGTGAGGGGCACTACCATGGTAGCATCAGGCTGGTTGACCCTCTGAGCCAGGGCCTGGACCTGTAGGGAGAGACCCTGCATTTGCTGAGCCAGGGTCTCAAGGGGGTCCATAGTAGTGTGAGGGACCGGGGTAGACTAGGTATATGGGCTTGTGATTATGTAATGGTGGGGGTAGGGAAACAGACAAGTGAGCCCTAATCTACCCACCACTCAGTCCCTGCCTACATGCAACAACCCGCCCTAGGCGACGGGGTACAACTGGGTGACGGTCCCTACGCTCAATAAATGCACGACAGACAAACAGACAAGGGTACACAGAAGCAAGGGAAAAGGGGCGGTTGCCCACGGCAACACCTTGAGCAACAAGAGTGGTGAACGAGCCGAGTCAAACCAGGAGTGTACGAGGTACCAAACGCAGAGCAGGAGAGTAGTGAACAAGCCGAGTCAAACCAGGAGTGTACGAGGTACCAAACGCAGAGCAGGAGAGTAGTCAGTAAGCCAGGGTCAATATGAAGCAGGGTCAAATAGTTCAAGCGAGAAGAATCACAAGCAAGGAGGAACAGGAAAGGCAGGTATAAATAGACAGAGGGCAGGAGCTAGCTCCGTCTGGCCAGGCTGTGATAGGCTCTCCCACTCCTAAGCCTGCCATCCTGAGTGGAGGAATATGTAGTCAGTCTCACAGACATAGAAGCAGGTGCAGACTGATTACCTATGGGCGTAGACACAGAAGCTGTGCCTGGCAGATCCTTTACAAAAGCATTACAATTTCCCTTCACTGGAAGTAAGGGGCCTAGACAAACTCCTAAAAAACAACCCGTTATCCCTCCCCCACCAAACTTTACAGTTGGCATATTGGAGTCAGCCAAGTAACATTCTCCTGGCAATCACCAAATCCTGACTCGTCCATCAGACTGCCAGATACAGGATCGTGATTTGTCATTCCACAGAACATGTTTCCACTGCTTCAGAGTACAGTGATGGCGTGCTTTATATCACTCCACCTGACGCTTGGCATTGTGCTTGGTGATGTAAGGCTTGCATGCAGCTGTTAGGCCATGGAGACCCATGCCATGAAGCTCTTGGCGCACAGATTTTGTGCAAACATTAATGCCAGTGGACGTTTGGAACTCCTTTAATGCACTTTACGCCTCAGCACTCGGTGAACCGGCTCTGTTATTTTTCAGGGTCTGCCACTTCGTAGCTGAGATGTTGTAGTTCCCAAACGTTTCCACTTTGCAATAATACTACTCACAGTTGGTCATGGAATATCTAGGAGGGAAGAAATTTCATGGACTTGTTGTGACGGTGGCATCATATTATAGTCCCACGCTGGAATTCAGTGAGCTCTTTAGAATGACGAATTCTTTCACAAATGTTTGTAAAGACAGACTGCATGGCTAGGTGCTGGATTTTATACACCTGTGGCAATGGTACAGTCTATCTATCTATCTATCTATCTATCTATCTATCTATCTATCTATCTATCTATCTATCTATCTATCTATCTATCTATCTATCTATCTATCTATCTATCTATCTATCTATAATGACCAGCAGGTTTGTGGACCCACTGAACTACTCCGCCTGATTGGCGTACCTCTTAGGGCGTTGTCTAAGCATGGTGGTGCCGGATTGCTGGAAGCACGCTGGTGCCAGATTGCTGAAAGCACCCAGAGGGCACGGGATACCGACAGGTAACAGACTAAGGATGCAGTATACCAAATGGTAACAGACTCAGGTTGCAGGATACCAATAGGTAACAGATTCAGGATACAGGATACAGAACCTTTGCAGGATAATGCTAGGTTTGTCCAACTTTGCTCAAGCACTGGAGAAAGGGGCAGGGTCACTTCTAAGGACCAGGTTGTGCATGGAAAGGCTGGAAAAATTTTACTGGTGCGCACGCTAGTCCTTTAAGAACTGGCACGAGTGCGCGTGAGCAACCTATGGGACAGTCCGGTAGGTGAGGCAGAAAGCAGCGTGCACCCTTGTCCCAGAGAAGGGAGACGCTGGCGGGGATGCATAGTACTGCAGTCACGGCTGCTGGTAAGAGGGGGATGCCAGCTGTCAGCGGCCATGGGCATTACACTATTTTTCTTGCTCTCGCTCTCTCTTTCTCTGAAAGAGATGTTGTGGCAGACACAGATTAATTTTAGGAAAAAGCAAAATATTTTATTTTACGGAACTCAGATAAAGTTATTAGAAATCGTTTAAAACATTAAATATATTAAATCATACACAAAACTAGAATACCTGCAATATTGTCAGTCTGAAGTTCAACACGGGGCAGATACGCTGCATAAAGTTATGCTGCTTTTCTCCGGTGGCCGCAGAGAATTTCGGGTGAAAAACCGCACCAAACTGTGGTGCAGATTTTCGCCTGGAATGTCCACAGCGGAAATGTGCAGCATTTAGCCCACATGTTAGCAGGTCGGCCTCCTGGGATGACGTTTCATCCCAGGAGACTGCTGCAGCCTGTAATTGGCTGCATCGATGGTCACATGGGATGAAACGTCATCCCAGTAGGCAGCCCCTCTAACGTCATACAGGCAGGCCTCCTCGGTTGACTTTTCATCCCATGTGACCGCCACTACAGCGAATCATAGGCAGCAGCGGTCACATGGGATGAAACGTCATCCCAGGAGGTCGGCCTGGAGGAAGAAACACATACTTCTACGTAAGTATAAGATATTTTTGTTTTCTGAGTTTCATTTTTTGCAGCAGAAATGCTACGATTCCACCACAAAAACCGCAACAGCTGCGATTTGTTGTGGGTTTTCTCTCCCCATTGAATTCAATGGGGATAACTCACAACAAATAAGCAGCATTTATGCAAATACAATTGACGACAAATTTCTGCACCGCATGTCAATTTCTGAGCGTTTTTTTTCTACTCAGTATTTACGCAGCGTGCGGATGAGATTTATTCTATCTCATCCACTTTGCTGCTACTTTATTATGCTACGGATCTTCCGCATCTAATTCCGTTGCGGAAAATCTGCATTATTTACGCAACATGTGAACTGACTCTTTGGGTGCAATCACACGCGGCAGATTTTGCTGCAGAAATTTCTGAGAATGAAATGTACGCACCTGCTGCAGAAACAACCTTATTCAGATGAATAGAACTAATTCCCGGTCACAGAAATTTCTCCAACATTTGCCGCGTGTGACTGCACTCTTTTACTTGCAGTTTAAATCTCATCACATCCATCTCTTTAAGGCATATTGGGCAGATTTATTACTATGTCTGAGTCTAGAAAGTGTTGAAAATATGCCAAATTTTGGTGCATTTTGCACAATTTATGATATTTGCACCTCATTAGACACTTTTTAAAGTGTTCTGAAAGGGGATGGGGCTAAACAAGAAAAAGGCATAGCTTGGTGGAAATGGGTGTGACTTAAAATGTGCCAATGTGCACCAAAAATGTGGCAATAATTGGCACAAAATTGTGGTATAAGCAAAAGAAAAGTGACTAGCAATCATGCAAGATGCTCCAAAATGATCATGCAGCATGTACCACTGTAATAAATTGGGTGCATTTTGTACCTGCCTGACCTAGGTTCCAAAAGCCTTTTTTTGATGAATACATACTTAGTGTGCTCAGTGCAGCCTTGCAGTCTAAGACAAGATATTGATAAAGTGAGGCTTACCCCCCTACGCCAGAAACCAGAACTTTTTAATGGCTAGGGTATGTTCACACGTACACGTCCGTTACGGCTGAAATCACGGAGCTATTTTCAGGAGAAAACAGCTCCGTAATTTCAGCCGTCATGGAACGTTGAGGCGCTTTTTCGCTGCGTCAATTACGGACGTAAATGGAGCTGTTTTTCCATGGAGTCAATGGAAAACGGCTCCATTTAACGTCTGAAGAAGTGACAGGCACTTCTTTGACGCGGGCGTCTATTTACGCGCCGTCTTTTGACAGCGACGCATAAATTTACGCCTCGTGGGAACAGACCAACGTAAAACCCATTGCTTTCAATGGGCAGATGTTTGCCGACGCTATCGAGACGCATTTTCGGACGTAAATCGAGGCGGAAAACGCCCGAATTACGTCCGTAAATAAGCCGTGTGAACATACCCTTAATGTTAACCTTGTTGGTACGTTGGTATGCGGTACAGAAGCCACAGAGAATGGTATGGAACAGGGTAGTCAGATGAGGTTCAGAGGGGTGAGGTAAGTATGTGACAGTTTTATGGGCAACACAATAGTTATTGGATTAGGTTTAGGTTTAGGACAATGTTCAGACAATGGTGGACTGGAAGGAAGGCTATAATAACTAAAATAACCCTGGGTTAGAATAGTTTTATATTGAAGAGCATCTCTGAACTTGAGGTGAATGGGCTAAAACTGCTAAAAAATAAGGTAACAGTAGATACAGGCTATCTAATTAGATTTTAAAAATCTCACATCAGAAAAAGGAGCAATATACCAATGTATATATAAAAATATAACAATTTTATTACACATCCAAGACAGTTTAAAAAAACAACAATAGTATCTCAAGGTGATAAAGACTCTAGTAAATGGTATGGCAGGATAAACTAAAAATTCTTATTAGTACAAGTTATCACTCTATATGATGGAGCATGTCCACTGATAGAAAAATAGCATTTAATACATGGATGACTGTGTACAAAGTACATAAAACAACCTTTGATAGAATCTCCAAAAAAGTGTTCCCTTCTTAATAACTCTTTGTAGATAAAACAAGGGAGATCGCTAATGCATATAAGTATTATTTAATATGTAATCAAAGGCCAGTCTTACCCATCTCAGCAAGGGTTCACTTACTTTTTCTCCCTGCATTGTGGATATTTACTCATGTGTGTCCAATAAAAGTCATGAACAGTACAACTGTTTATGTATTATTAGTTTTGTTACATTGTATTTGTCTAAAATTGTGGCTTCGATAACAGTCAGACAACATTTTATTTGTTATTAATGCAGAAATCCAGGTAAGGGCCTGTTCACATTAGCGTTGGCTTTCCGTTGCGGGGTTCCGTCGGAGGTTTACGTCAGGTGAACCCCGAAACATAAAGTCAAACTGAAACCACAGCTTCCGTTTCAGTCACCATTGATATCAATGGTGACGGAAACATTGCTAATGGTTTCCGTTCGTCACCATTCCGGCTTGTTTCCGTTTTTCCGACGGAATCAATAGCGCAGTCGACTCGGCTATTGATTCTGTCGTTAAAACAGAAACCTGCTGGAATGGTGACGAACGGAAACCATTAGCGATGTTTCCGTCACCATTGATATCAATGGTGACGGAAACGGAAGCTGTGGTTTCAGTTTGACTTTCCGTTGCGGGGTTCACCCGACAAAAACCTCAGACGGAACACCGGAACGGAAAGCCAACGCTGATGTGGACAGGCCCTAATTCAAATTCAACTAGAGAATGGATAGAAGGGAGGATTTTTGCAGGATCAGGTTACACAGGGTTTGTTTGTAGTCTGTTATTAGGGACATACGATGGTCTGCAAAGTGGCTGAAGACACAACATTTTTAGTCAAGACTCTTTGCAAAGTTACTTCATTTTTATTTTAGCTGAATTGGTACTATATATATAAAAAAATAATGGTTGGAAGGTTTTACATTGCCTTTCAGTACAGCTGTCATCTAATACAAAAAAAACTTCCTAAATGGGTGGCAATCTGTCTGATGACTAAGAATGATCACTGTTTTCTTCCCTATGACAATGCATCATCCCACACTGCTCAGTCCTTTAAAGAATTGTTGGCATAAAAACATCCTTATTTTGACGTATCCCTTGTATTATCCTGATTTAGCCGCCTGTGGTTTTTTCCTTGATGACATTCCAATTATTGATAACAAGGAACTTAGAGGTAATACTTTTTTTCCTGAAGTGACATAAAATATAAAAAATATAAAAATAAACAGAAAATATGAACAAACATTAAATTATTTCACATAGCAGTTCTGTCTTTTCTGGTGAATTTTCAGAATCAGCCATCATGTATGTGTACATGAGTAATAACACTAGAGTGGTACCTCAAGTAACAATAAAAATTGGTTCTTTGGTATTTTGATTGATGGAAAATGTTCCATTATCAAATGTCAAATAGATTCAGCTTTTCTAATGACATATTCAAATACTACATTAAAAATATCATTCCAGTCTTACTGGAGAGGAAATTCCATCACAAAATAAGCTAAAGTCAAGTGGTTAAAAGTAGTCGGAGAAAGTTGTCACAGGTCTGACACTAAGGGCACGTTCAGAAGTGGCGGAATTGCTGTGGAATTCCGCTGCGGACAGTCTGCAGTGGAATTCTGCAGCAGCCGTTTTTTTTCATCTCTTTCTATACATTTTTAAGAAAGTTAGTTCAGACGTTGCAGAAAATTACTTTGCGGAAATTAGGCTGCGGTGCAGATTTTTCCCTTCGCAGCAAGCACTTTCCATTGCGGAGAAGAAGCGGAATTTCACTGCGGATTTCAGCCTTTGCAATGCAAAAACTGAAATCTGTGGCAAGTCCGCTGTGATATCTGCAACGTACAGATTTGTACAGATTGTACAACGTACAGATTTGTTTTGCGTAATTTCCCCAAATCTGCACCAACATTTTCAGCTGAAAAATTCCGCCACGTCTGAAGGTGCCCTAATAGTTTGTAAAATATACAATTAAAATGTACCTGCAAAGATAAAAAAAACTTTTTTACATGTGTTCCTTTTAACACAATAAAAAACTTTTCAATATATAACACTGCTATGCTGTAGTCTTTTTCCCTCTTTCCCTGCTCTTCCGTTGCTCTTACTTCGGCTGTCCCAGCTCGTTGTCAGTTGGAATCCGTAGCCAGCAACATCAGACGCTGGCTACAGATTCGCAAAGGGTAGGAAAAGAATATGATCCAGCGCTGATAGTTTTAAGAGAAAACAGCGTTCCAATTTTATTCCAAAAAACATACTACTTCACTTATGCTATGCCATGAGTAAGGACACGAGTGTTGTCCAAAATGTGTAGGCACTACTACTATTGCAACCACCCCTGTTTATTATGGAATTTTAAAATGATTGGAACATTGTTTCCTTTTAAAACTATCAGTGCTGGATCATCGTCTTTTCCTACCCTTTAGCTATTTCTACCATGTGCCGTCACGCGGATCCAAGCGCAGTCTGGATTAAAGACACATCATTGGTGAGCTGGAGGATTCCTCCTATTTTTCTGCTGGCTACGGATTCAATGGAAAACTGTTGCTGAGGGGGAGGCACTATGTTGACGTGCACACTCTCGAGCCTCCTCACTCAAAGGCCCCATTTAGAGCTCTGATCCTGACATCACTGTCTTTATATCGACAGTGATGTCAGGAACAGAGCTGGAGTCCCAGGCACAGCGCTAGTATAGGCTCTGCTCTGGGTCTCCAGCTCTGGTGAAGCCCCTGACATCACTTTCCATATATGGATAGTGATGTCAGGAGCAGAGCTCGAGTCCCAGGCAGAGTGCTAGTAGAAGCTCTGCTACAGTACTCCGGCTCTGGGGAAGCCCCTGACATCACTGTCCATAAATGGCAAGTGACGTCAGGAGCAGTGCTAGGGTCCCCAGGCCGAGTGCTAGTAGAAGCTCTGCCCAGGACTCTGGGCCAGTAAAAGTTCCCGACGTCACTGCCCATATGGCAGTGACGTCAGGAACTTTCCCTGGTCCGGAGTCCAGGGCAGAGCCTGTACTAGCGCTGTGCCCAGCGATTCCTGCTCTGAGAAAGCCCCTGACGTCACTGCCCATATATGGACAGTGATGTCGGGAGCTCCCAGAGATATACATTTAAAGTGTACCTATCATTTCAAAAACATTAGAATTGTCATAGTGACATGTCATAAGTTTTGATCGGAGGGGATCCTCGCACTGAGACCCTCGCCGATCGCTAAAACGAAGCGGTAGAAGCGCTGAGGTGAGTGTTGTGCTGCTTTGTCTCTGATTGGTTCGGCTCTGCTTTTCTCACAAAGCCGAGCGAGCAGTCTACGGACTTATAGACATTCTATTGAGCCCGTACACCGTTCAATCGTCTTTCTGAGGAAAGCCGAGCAAAGCAGAGCAGAAACTAAGTGACACAGTGCTCACCTGAGCGCTTCTGCGGCTTTGTTTAGCGATCGGTGGGGGTCTCAGTGCTTGGACCCCACTAATCCAAACTTCTGACATGTCACTATTTGAAATTATGTGTATTTTTTGTGTATTTGTTTGTGTTTTTTTACAGGTTCGGTTGTTGGACTACTTTGGATTCGAGGACTTCTTCGATGATGGCTTTTTTTAAAAAAAAAATGGCTATCGAGGGTTGTGTGTATGTGGGGGGGGGGTAATTTCAATAAAATATTTTTTCTGCGTGTTTGTGATTTTTTGACTTTATTACTACTGCCTTAGCAATGGCCTCTGTCTGATTGATAGCGTCCATTACTAAGACGGGGCTTAGTTTTAGCCGGTGAAAAGGCTAATTCTAATCCCCCATTATTACCCTGGTACCCATCACCACCCGGGGTACCCGGAAGTTTCAGGCATGATCAGTACCAATTTTTCATAATCAACCAGATAAAATTAAGCAGCCGCAGCCTAGCATTACAGGGTCAGAAGGCCAACCGTTTTTGGGCTTTTCCAGCCTAATAATACCACCCTACGGCCACCCTAGTGCCCGACAATCGCTAAAGATGGTCGGGTACTGGATCGTACCCGGCTCTTTCAGGTACCCATGGTGGGGTTGGGTATCACGGTAATAATGGGAGGTTAGTGCTAGCCTTTTCACCAGCTTACACTAAGCCTGCCTTAGTAGTGGATGCTGTCAATCAGACAGCGACCATTACTAAGGTATTAGTAATAAAGTTAGAAAAGAAACAGACACACAGAAAAAAAAATATTGAAATAAAACCCCCCACACAACCCTCGTTAACCATTTTAGTACAAATTTAAAAAACACTGTCATCGAAGTAGTTCTCGAATCCGAAGTAGTCCAACAGTGAAACATGCGCCACTAAATGAACCTAGTGCGGGGACTACTTCAGATACAAAGGAGTCCCGGCACTAGGAGTTATTATTGGTCATTCACCTACTTTCGAAAGTAGGTAAAAAAATCGCTAGTAACCAGTTTATTCGCGATTATTCACCTTGTTGTTGGCGTTCCTGCGCTATCCTCTAATCTAGTGATGCAGGCCTGGTCTCTTCTTACTACTCCTGCTCCAGTGGAACAATGCAGGGGGCATGATGATGTTATGGCAACCAGCATCACAAGAAAAGCACTGAATGGTGAGGCAGGGAACTGATGGTTCCCTTGCCTCGCCAGCACTTTCAATTATATCCGCATCCTGAGGATGAGAATACAATTAAGTACAATAGTGCCTGCCACCTCAGAAGATGTCTGTAGAAATACTATATGCTGGGGAGAAATTGCAGCAGGGGATTCTGTGACCTGGTTGGTTAAGCGGCTGTGCTAGTTCATGAGATGAAAGCCCAGCATCATGTGAAGTAAAGGCACTGCCCTGACTTCCGTTCTCTTAGTTGATGTCACTTATAGGAAGTGCTCGCCCACTTGATAAGGAAGTAAGAGAAGTTTGTACGTGTAGTGCTCTTACATGTATAACGGCTGGATCTCGGACTAGGAAGAAGCTATCTGCATAATATAGGTATCGTCGGAATTGTAGTGAAAGTCTCGATTCTGCTGTGCAAAAATGATTTTTATGAAATGTCATTGGAAGTACGCTTTAGAGACCCTTACACATATAGAATTATAAATTTAATCCCTTCAGACATATAAAGTTTGATTTTAAGATGCAAGAAAAAAAAACAAGATTCAAATCAAAATACACAAGAAAAACATGATTCAATATAACAGAAAGGCTAATACTAAACTCAGCAGACATCAACACAGAACAATTATAAATATAAACAATCAGCAATACTATATATAGGGTAACAATATTTAGAATTGATTAAATTTGTTGCTAGATAAGGACTTAATCCAGTAACAGTTTACCCCGAGCTGTGCTCGTTGTTCGGGAATAAAATTGTAGCCCAAGCTGTTCTCGACGTAATCTGTATTGTCTAAGTGCAGGAAGAGCTGCTAATTAATAGCACCTGCGTCTCCCTGTCCTTTCTCCATTTAGCTCAGACTGATAGTAGGTAAAATAAAGTAAATTAAAGTTTGAGGAATACATTGCTCAACAGTGAAGTGCTCCCCTTACCGGAGCCACTGCCATGTCTGCTATGAGAAGCACTGTAAGTCTGTTCTGAACCCCCATACAATAATAAAATGTACACCTCCTTTCCACTCCCCACATGCCTCTTAGCTTCCTCTCTGTGTTTCTTTACCCTGTACCACCTCCCATCCTTTCTGTGCCCCCTTTAAAAATTAAATATTTTCCAGTCTTCATCTGCTTTTTGCTCCGTGCCTTTTCTCTTACTCTCCATTGTGTAATGACCAATGGTGCCTCCTCATCTCCTGTCTGTGCCCCTTCAAAAATAAAATGCTTTTCAGTCCCCATCTACTTTTTCCGCTGTGCCACTGACAATAATAAAATGTTCTAGGGTACCCTGCCTTTCTCTCCTTGTGCTCCATGTTCTCCGTTGTTTCTATAAACATTAGATTACTCCTTAGCTGTTTCATTGTCTTTTAGGAGTTCATGTAAGTCCTGAGTTCTATCCCCAACCCGGTATGCCAGATCAAGTCCTGGCATGCATATTTTTTAAATATTGTCAGGGGAGCTGCATATTGTGAATTGTAGCTCCACCTTCTATTTCTCTTGTAATGGCAGGAAGGAGGTGAAGGGAAAGTGAGCCCTAATCTACCCACCGCCCTGTCCCTGCCTACTTGCAACGACCCGCCCTAGGCGACGAGGTACAACTGTGCGGCGGTCCCTACGCTGGCTAAGTGCACAGGAAGACAAACAGGGAACACGCAAGGGAAGGGGCAGTAGCCACGGAACGCCACGAGGAAACGGGGCGGCGAACGAACAGTCAGGACCAGGACGAAGTGAGTACACCCGAGCGGGCATGGGGACAGAAGCAAGCCAGGGCAAGCAAAGCAGGTCAAGCAGAACTGCAGCAAGGCAGAAGCACGGCAGAAGCAGGCTGGAGCAAGCAGCAGTGGGGCCAGGAATCCAAAAGAATTACAAGCACTGAGAGAGAGCACAGGGCAGGTAATAAAGGGCAGGGGGCGGAGCTAACTCCGAGAGACCAGGCCGCGATAGGCTCTCCCACTCCTGAGCCTGCCACCCTGGTTGGTGGGAGATGGTGTCAGTCGAACAGGTCTGGCCTCAGGTGTGGATTGATTAATCCCAGGAGTATAGCTAGATGAAGTACCTGGCAGATCCCTAACAGTACTCCCCCTTTTATGAGGGGCCACCGGACCCTTACTAAGGGGACCCGGTTTAGTGGGGAAGAGGAGGTGGAACCTCCTGATCAATACCCCAGCGTGAACATCACGGGCAGGTACCCAAGTCCTCTCCTCCGGCCCGTATCCTCTCCAATGGACCAGGTACTGGAGGGAGCCCTGGACCATCCTACTGTCCATAATCTTGGCCACCTCGAATTCCACCCCCTCAGGGGTGAGAACGGGAACAGGAGGTATCCTCGAGGGGGACCAGGATGGGGAGCAGCGTTTAAGGAGGGAGGCATGGAAGACGTCATGTATGCGAAAGGATGGGGGGAGCTCCAGACGGAAAGATACAGGGTTGAGGACTTCAATGATCTTATAAGGTCCAATAAATCGGGGAGCAAACTTCCTGGACGGGACCTTAAGGCGCAAGTTCCTGGACGACAACCAGACCAAATCCCCGACGACAAACCGGGGGTTAGCAGAACGTCTACTATCCGCCTGAATCTTTTGTACGCTCTGGGACGCCTCTAGGTTCTTCTGAACCTGGGCCCAGACAGTGCACAGTTCCCGATGAACCTCCTCTACCTCAGGATTATTGGAACAACCAGGGGAGACGGAGGAGAACCTTGGGTTAAACTCGAAATTACAGAAAAACGGGGAGACCCCTGACGAGTTACTGACCCGGTTATTCAGGGAAAATTCAGCAAGGGGAAGGAATGAGACCCAATCGAATTGACAGTCAGAGATGAAACACCTTAAATATTGTTCCAGGGATTGGTTGGTCCTTTCCGTTTGGCCATTAGTTTCGGGATGGAAGGCGGAGGAGAAGGACAGATCAATCTCCAACTTTTTACAAAAAGCTCTCCAAAATAAGGAAACAAATTGTACCCCTCTGTCAGAAACGATATTGACTGGGGCCCCATGGAGACGCAGGATGTGTTTCACAAACAAAGAAGCTAACGTCTTGGCGTTAGGTAGCTTCTTAAGGGGCACAAAGTGGCACATCTTGCTGAAGCGGTCGACTACCACCCACACCACCGACTTGCCCTGAGATGGAGGCAAATCCGTGATAAAATCCATGGAGATATGGGTCCAAGGTCTCTGGGGAATGGGCAAGGAACGTAGTAGGCCCGCAGGTCGGGACCTAGGGGTTTTGGACCTAGCGCAAACCTCACAAGCGGCGACGTAAGCCCTAACATCTTTAGGCAACCCAGGCCACCAATAGTTTCTGGTAATGAGGTGTTTGGTGCCCAAGATGCCAGGATGACCAGATAGAGCGGAGTCATGGTTTTCCCTGAGTACCCTCAGCCGGAATTGCAGGGGAACAAACAGTTTGTCCCCAGGGACGTTCCCGGGAGCTGCACCCTGATCAGCCGCGATATCAGAAGCTAAATCAGAATCCGTGGCAGAGACGATTATACCAGGGGGTAAAATACAAGCGGGATCCTTCTCGGAAGGAGGATTGGCCATGAAACTACGTGACAGAGTGTCAGCCTTAATATTCTTGGACCCAGCCCTATAGGTAACCAAGAAATTAAATCTGGTAAAGAATAGTGCCCACCGAGCTTGTCTAGGATTAAGCCTCCGGGCCGATTCTAGGAAAACCAGATTCTTGTGATCCGTAAGGACCGTTACCTGGTGTCTGGCCCCCTCCAGGAAGTGCCGCCACTCCTCAAAAGCCCATTTAATGGCTAGAAGTTCGCGGTTGCCAATATCATAGTTACTCTCCGTGGGCGAAAACTTCCTAGAGAAGTAAGCACAGGGGCGGAGATGGGTGAGGGAGCTGGTACCCTGGGACAAGACGGCCCCCACTCCCACCTCGGAAGCGTCAACCTCCACAATAAATGGCTCCTCTTGGTTGGGCTGAATCAGCACGGGGGCCGAGATAAAGCACTTCTTGAGAGTCTCAAAGGCCTGGACGGCCTCAGGGGGCCAATGGAGGACATCGGCACCCTTGCGGGTAAGGTCCGTAAGAGGCTTAGCGACGACCGAGAAGTTGGCAATAAATCTCCTGTAATAGTTGGCGAACCCTAAAAAACACTGTAACGCCTTAAGGGAGGCAGGTTGGACCCATTCCGCCACAGCTTGAACCTTGGCAGGGTCCATGCGGAATTCATGAGGAGTGAGGATTTGCCCTAAAAATGGTATCTCCTGTACCCCAAAGACACATTTTTCAGTCTTAGCAAACAGATTATTCTCCCGAAGGACCTGGAGCACCTTCCTGACATGCTCCACGTGGGAGGACCAGTCCTTGGAAAACACCAGTATGTCATCAAGGTACACAACAAGAAAATTACCCAGGTACTCTCTCAGGATTTCATTAATAAAATTCTGGAAGACAGCAGGGGCATTACACAACCCAAAGGGCATGACCAGGTATTCGAAATGACCCTCGGGTGTGTTGAACGCAGTTTTCCACTCATCCCCCTCTTTGATGCGGATAAGGTTATATGCCCCCCGTAGATCGAACTTAGAAAACCATTGGGCTCCCTGAACCTGATTAAAAAGATCCGGAATCAAAGGAAGTGGGTACTGGTTCCTTACGGTGACCTTATTCAGGTTACGATAATCAATGCACGGCCTAAGACCACCATCCTTCTTCCCCACGAAGAAGAAGCCAGCACCTACAGGAGAAGTCGAGGGGCGAATGAAACCCTTGGCCAGGCATTCTTGGATATACACCCTCATCGCTTCACGTTCAGGACATGAAAGATTAAATATCCTACCCTTAGGAAGCTTGGCACCAGGCACCAAATCGATAGCGCAATCGTAATCTCTATGGGGGGGCAACACCTCGGAGGCCTCCTTAGAAAACACATCGGCGAAGTCCTGAACAAACTCAGGAAGCGTGTTTACCTCCTCCCGGGGAGAAATAGAGTTAACAGAAAGACATGACAAAAGACATTCATTACCCCATTTGGTGAGATCCCCAGTATTCCAATCAAATGTGGGATTATGCAACTGCAACCAGGGAAGGCCTAAAACCAGATCAGACGATAATCCCTGCATCACCAGTACAGAGCATTGCTCCAAATGCATGGAGCCAACCAGGAGTTCAAAAACAGGAGTATGCTGAGTAAAATAACCATTAGCAAGGGGGGTTGAGTCGATTCCTACTACAGGGATAGGATAAGGTAAATCAATACAAGGCATCTTTAGAGACATAGCAAATTCCACAGACATGATATTAGCAGATGAGCCAGAATCCACGAAAGCACTGCCCGTGGCAGACCGGCCAGCAAACGAGACCTGAAAGGGAAGCAAAATTTTATTGCGTTTCACATTAACGGGAAATACCTGTGCGCCCAAGTGACCTCCCCGATGATCACTTAGGCGCGGAAGTTTTCCGGCTTCTTATCCTTGCGCCTGGGACAGGTGTTCAGTAGATGCTTGTCGTCCCCACAGTAGAAGCAGAGACCATTCATTCTGCGAAACTCCCTACGTTGTCGAGGGGACATGGAGGCCCCGAGTTGCATAGGTACCTCCGAGTCCTCCGTGGAGGGGCGAGGAGACGGGACCTCGGGGGGAATCGCAGAAAAGTCAGAGGGGAGCACACTGAAGCGTTCTAGCTGACGTTCCCTGAGACGTCGGTCAAGTCGTACTGCTAGGGCCATAACCTGGTCAAGGGAGTCAGGCGAGGGGTAGCTAACCAGCAGATCCTTCAGGGCGTCAGATAATCCTAACCTAAACTGGCACCTTAGGGCCGGATCGTTCCACTGAGAAGCTACGCACCACTTCCTAAAATCAGAACAGTATTCCTCAACCGGTCTCCTACCCTGACGTAAGGTCACCAGCTGACTCTCGGCCAAAGCAGTCCTGTCAGTCTCGTCGTAAATGAGTCCGAGGGCAGAGAAAAAACGATCAACAGAGGAAAGTTCAGGGGCGTCAGGAGCCAAGGAGAAGGCCCACTCTTGGGGCCCTTCCTGGAGTCGGGATATGATGATACCCACCCGCTGGTTCTCGGAACCTGAGGAGTGGGGCTTTAGGCGGAAATACAGTCTGCAACTCTCCCGGAAGGAGAGAAACGTCTTACGGTCCCCTGAAAACCGGTCAGGTAACTTGAGGTCGGGTTCTAGAGGTGAGGTGAGGGGTACTACTAAAGCAGCGTCACCCTGATTGACCCTTTGGGCCAGGGCCTGGACCTGTAGGGAGAGGCCCTGCATCTGCTGGGTCAGGGTCTCAAGGGGGTCCATGATAGCGTCAGCGTAGGAGAAATGGTAGACTAGGTAAGGGCTTGTAATTATGTAATGGCAGGAAGGAGGTGAAGGGAAAGTGAGCCCTAATCTACCCACCGCCCTGTCACTGCCTACTTGCAACGACCCGCCCTAGGCAACGAGGTACAACTGGGCGGCGGTCCCTACGCTGGCTAAGTGCACAGGAAGACAAACAGGGAACACGCAAGGGAAGGGGCAGTAGCCATGGAACGCCACGAGGAAACGGGGCGGCAAACGAACAGTCAGGACCAGGACGAAGTGAGTACACCCGAGCGGGCACGGAGACAGAAGCAAGCCAGGGCAAGCAAAGCAGGTCAAGCAGAACTGCAGCAAGGCAGAAGCACGGCAGAAGCAGGCTGGAGCAAGCAGCAGTGGGGCCAGGAATCCAAAAGAATTACAAGCACTGAGGGAGAGCACAGGGCAGGTAATAAAGGGCAGGGGGCGGAGCTAACTCCGAGAGACCAGGCCGCGATAGGCTCTCCCACTCCTGAGCCTGCCACCCTGGTTGGTGGGAGATGGTGTCAGTCGAACAGGTCTGGCCTCAGGTGTGGATTGATTAATCCCAGGAGTATAGCTAGATGAAGTACTTGGCAGATCCCTAACATCTCTATTACGTGTAGATAGCGATACTAGCCACAAAATAATGAGGCTGTAACCCTTTATTTATTCATTTTTCTAGGAAAACTGGATAGCTGCACGGGGTAAATCCTGTCAAGAATAAAAACTAAGGTAAAAAATAATAACACTGCGTAGCATATTTTTTACACACTTTTTATTGCAACACAGCTATTTCATATCATTAATACAAAACAAAAAACACCACAAAAACTACAAAAAAAAAAACTGTCTGACAAAAAGAAAAGTTAACACAAAATAAATTGCCGAGAATGGCGAGTTCGGAGAGTGGCAGTAGTGAGTTTAAATTTAATGTTCCAGTCAGTAGTTCAGGATGTTCTCACGAGGAAATCTTCTCTTCAAGTTTAGACAACTAAATATTGATTTAACAAGTGGGTAAAAATAAGCCAACAGTTTTTGTTTTTTTTCAGAATGAGAAAGCGGCCATATCATACTGCTTACCCGAACCTGGCAGATCTAATAGTATTGGAAAGAAATCGTTTTGCCGACCAGTCTAGTGCAGATATTAATTCTTCCACACATTCCCAGAGTAAAAAATGGCAACGCACTAACTGTTGGGGAATATATGTTTTTCTGGCCATTAGAACTTTGCAGGGAATTGTTTAGAAATCCTGTAATGACGGGGTAAGGAGACAGACAGGTGAGCTCTAATCTACCCACCACTCAGTCCCTGCCTACTTGCACGACCCATCCTAGGCGACGGCGTACAACTGGGCGATGGTCCCTACGCTCAATACGTGCACGAGAGACAAACAGACAAGGGTACACAGAAGCTAAGGGAAATGGGGCAGTTGCCCATGGCAACACCGTGAACAACAAGAGTAGTGAACGAGCTGAGTCAAACCAGGAGTGTATGAGGTACCAAACGCAGAGCAGGAGCGTAGTCAGTAAAGCCAGGGTCAAAATGAAGCTGAGGTCAATTAGTAAAAACTGGAACAGCAGAGCCAGGAAACAAGAGAGAATCACAGGCAAAGACAAGAAGCAAATGAAGGTATACATAGACCGAGGGCGGGAGCTAGAACCGTCTGGCCAGGCTGTGATAGGGTCTCCCACTCCTCAGCCTACCAGCCTGAGTGGTAGCAGATCGAGTCACTCTACTAGACCTAGGAGCAGATGCAGACTGATTAACCACAGGCGTCGACACAGAAGCTGTGTTTGGCAGATCCTTTATAAATCCACTTAGAAAATGTGTTGATCAAAGTACCCCCTAATTACCAAACTAGTCTTCTCAAAGAAAATGTCATACCTTCGCTTTGCACTTTTTTACACATACCTTCATTTTGCTGACCATGAATCTCATGACCCTCACAACCCAAAACTTTATAAGATATGGCCCATTTACTACTATTTAAACCAATGCTTTTCATCCAGCATTAGACTAGAGCAAGATATTGCAATTGACGATAGTCAGATGCTCTACAAAGGAAGGCTGTCTTGGAAACAATACATTCCAACCAAAAGAGCAAGGTGTAAAAAGTTAAATGTTGTGCGAGTTCAACTTCTGATACATTTGGTTATGTATTACATATGCAGACAAGGGCACAAACTTTGATGAAGAATTTTAGGAATTGCCTATGTGAGATTAATCCCCATCACTCTTGAGTTCCTTTTCTCCATAACAGAATTTGTCCAGGATTCATTTATATTTACAAAAATGACCGATCGGGAGATATTGCACATGCAATAGTTTGATGTACAGAAATCTAAAATGGCTGTGAATGGAGCCTTAATTTATAGGTTCATGCCTTCACTTAACACACTAACCAATCAGATCATGCCAAGTACATATTCGTATACACTCAAAAATACTTCCATATATGGTAATGACTTTCTTCCTAATATATATGAATCCTGGTACTCATCAGTTTGGTATGTCAGATGATGTCATCTTTACCCTATCTTAGATGATATGGAATACATTCATTTAAGAGAAGATTAAAAACATATCTAATACATATCTCAAACAATATAATGCAGTCATTTTGTATAAATATTTATACAATATAAATCTAATAGTTATTAGATTTATAGAATTACTCTGACAGTTCTCTTTTTGACAAAATACTGCATCCAACTATTCTATCCCTATGGGAACCGATATCCTCTGAAGGTGAAAACTCAGATCCTCCTATCCCTTCCTAACCTAGTAAAGTGGCCATTAGCAGGGGAATCTACCTATCATGAGTTACAGCTGAAACTGTGATATTTCACGGATTATACGGGTAGCCACATAAACAGTGGGATCATCAAACTTGCCTTGAGATCCTTTCCCACAGATCATCTATAAATCATTTACCTAAGAGTGGGGTGTTCCTGGCCACACAAATCTATCCCTAATTATCGGATTCTTTCCTAGCAATACCACAATGGACACATATGTCGACTTGAGAAGGGTTTCATCCATCACAGTAGATGCATATACATCCATGATCCTTGATGAATTGAGGCATTTGAACTGTTACTGGAAGAAAGGATGTAGAAGTTATTTTATGTCCCAATGATTCTCCTTTTTCTACACACAGAACTCTGCGTTGGGTTTTTATAACCATTACAGCACTTCGTCATCAGCATAAAAAAATAGGTTTTACAATCAAATAAATAAGTATTCCTATAATAAATACCTACAAATCTACATGTAATATTCCATAAAACTGAACCACCTTTTCCCTTAAACCAGTTAGCTGGGTTTAGCCAACTAAGCAAATCTGAATTCCAGTTTTCCTGAGAGTTATTAACTTTCCTGAACTCTTCCTATACCTTCTTAGCCTGATCGATATCATACTTGACTTGCAACAGGCCAAAGAGTTCTATATAATGGCAGCAGGCAGTACCTACTATCTGACACATACCGCCTTGGGATGTTATGAGATAGTCTAGGACTATAGCATGCTGGTTAGTTACTAAGATAAGCTGAAAGGTTCGACTCATATGATGTACCATCATATCTGCTAATTCCACAAGTCAAGGGTATTATGGAAAAGGCACCAGGGTTCACTAGTCTTGTTACCCATGGGGCTATGATATCTTTCCTGTCTGTATATATAGAAGGATCACTGTGATTATAATTATCCCCAAGATCAGGAATAGCTCCCCTTTGGGTACAGATGGTATTTTCTCCTTTCGTAAAATTTCATGCCCATTTTCAAGCTGAATCATGCACATACCGACCCAAACAGTCATTTGAACATTGTATGTTACAGCCTAGATAATCTCATATAGCTAGGAGAAGACCTCAACAGTTGGCGGGAATTGAAACGCATTATATACAAAAATTGCCTACTGCCAAAAAATACCCTTCTTTTCCAACTGTAAGATAAGGTAAAAAGAAATAACTTTATTGTGCTTTATTAAGTAAAAGACTAACCACAAAAATGTTTGTTTAAAAATGATTATATATCTCCTCCGCTAGAAATGGTAACGGACAGTGCCACTTTGTAAATCAATGTGAGATGTCAATGGGCCGGCGGCTGCAGGACGCCAAGGCCAACTAGCTATGCAACAAGGACTAACAGCGGAGGTACATATATGTTTAAAAATAGAAGTTTCAGAGCCCCCCCGACATGTTTCGCTACACAAGGCAGCGTCCTCAGGGGTACCGGGGCTTATGATAGCGTGCCGAAAATATCCCGTACTGATATCATATCCGGAAGACACTGCAGATCCGAGGACATCCAATCACAGTCTGTCAATACAGACAGGCCCTTCATTCATCTGAGTGGTATAGAAATAAACCAATCAGAATGCTGCGCCGGAAGCCAATGAGATCGTGGAAGAGGATATATACCCCTTTCTCTATTTGAATGACATACGATTGGATCAATAGGATGGGAGTAAACACAACGGGTGAGTTCCCATGGATGTAATATGCCTGTAGTTATATCAAATAGCATCAACATGCTGTGCACTAAAGTAACGGGAATCGGCTCATCTTCATAGTAAGGGTCCCTTATTGGTAATAATAAGTCAAAAGTTTTCCCTCCGGCCCATTGACATCTCAATTGGCACTGTCCGTTACCATTTCTAGCGGAGGAGATATATAATAATTTTGTTAAACAAACATTTTTGTAGTTAGTCTTTTGCTTAATAAAGCGCAATAAAGTTATTTATTTTTACCTTATCTTACAGTTGGGAAAGAAGGGTATTTTTTTGCCGTAGGCAATTTTTGTATATAAAGCCTAGATAATCTGAAGCCTTCTGAAAGCTAATTTTCAATTTACTACTAGTAGTATCTCGCAACTTAAGTGCCGTCATATTGACCCTTTTCCAACTTCCTGGGATTCTTTGTCTATTCACTGGACACTAACATTCGTTCACATATGGTAATCGTACAATGTCAAGTTCCAACAATCGGACACAAGTTAGTCATTTTTTTACTACAGTCTGATATTTGATAAACTTGTTTTCTCAATTCTCCTTTGCGATTCAAGGTTGTAATAAATTGGAGTAAAATATAGCTTATAATGATGAAGCCTCGGTGTTCAGAGCCTTCTTGCAGTGACTGGTATATATCCAGGAAGCTTTCCCTTCAAGTTTTACCGAAGTGGAAATGGTCAGCTGGACTTGATACGGTTCGTTAAATCCGGGCTCAAGAGTTCTCCGGACGTGTTTCTTAACCATTATCCAGTCTCTGGGCTTAACACAATGAGACCCTGCAAGGGAATTTGGAAGGGAACCATAAACACAATGATACAAAGAAATTCTATTTTTATTCAGTGCTCCCACATATGGAGTAAGATCTGAGTGCAAATGTTGAAGCTGTTGAGGAAATATAGTCCTGTTTTGGGTGGACATCCAAACAATATCTCATATGGGCTCACCCCTATCTTTCTGTTTGCAGTGACTCTGACTGAGTGTAACGCTGTTAGAAGGCATTCTGTCCATGTTTTTCCTGTCTCAGCCATTGCCTTTTGAATTTTTAACTTCAGTGTACCAATTCATTCTTTCTACCGTCCCACTACTCTGGGGGTGATGGGGTGTATTTAACACTTGTTCAATGTTTAATGCTGACATTACTTCTCTAAGTATCTCTACTGTGGAATGTGTACCTCAGTCACGTTCTATGGTTTCTGGAACACCATACCTACATACCACTTCATTGTGCAGCTTCTTAGCCATGGTTTTTACATTGGCTGTTGCCACAGATCATGCTTCGACCATCCTGAAAAGATATCAACACAGTCAAGGGCATATTCATACCGATCAACCTTGGGTAGCTGTATGTAATCAATCTGCAGTCGCTGGAATGGGTACAATGGCCTTGGGGTATGCTTCTCTGCGACTTTTACTGTTCTCCCTGTGTTATGGCTGGCACATAGAAGACATGTCTGCACATATCGGGTAGCAGTGTTGTTGTACCCAGGGACAACCCAGAATCTGGAAACTAAACTTACCATTGCATCCTTAGCCGCATGTGTTGGTCCATGTGTCAAATGATGTGTCATCATAGGGTATAGGACCAGGGGTAGGCACAGTTTACCTTATGTCTACCATAGCTCCTCTAAGTCCTCTTTTGCCCCTTTTTCCTTCCATTTTCCTTTTTCTTCCATTGCAGCCTGTTTTTGGAGTAATCTGAGCATTGACATATTAACCGCCCCCTGGCCTGCTTCAGCAGGCTCATAGCATTATTGTGGGGAGAGGCATCAGTGCAGCAGCCTTGGCCGCCTCATCTGCCTTTCAGTTACCTACGACCTCAGGTGACTGTTTCTTTGTGTTTGCCTGGAGTTTTATAATGCTATCTTTTTAGACAGCTTCCCTGTTTTTCACAGGTTTACCTGATAAGCCAACAATCCCTGCTCCTCTAAATTGGGCTATTATCATGTGCAACACCAAAAGCATACCTTGAGACCGTATAAAAGCTTACAGATTGACCCTCAGCCTGTGTACATGCTGCAGTGAGTGCCTTCAGCTCCGCGTCCTGGACCAAAATCCCAGGTGGGAGTGGTTTGCTGAATCAATCTTTCATACAAGGTGGTAACGGCATATCCTGTCTTGGGTTCTCCGTTGTAATATGATCAGGATCCATCTACAAAAAGCTCAAAATCTACATTAGCATTGGGTGTTATCACCACATTATCAAGTTCATTTGCTTCTTGTTCCATTAATTCAAAACAATCATGTATGTCATCTGTATCATCAAGTAAGAAAAATTTGTGTTGTATTTTATTATTACCTTTCTTCCTAATTCCCAATCTTATCTGACTATCAGATTCATGTTCTGCTCCATCTAATGCTAACTCTTGGGCCTCTTCTTTCTGTTCTAGCCTTTCTTTATATTATTTATTCCCCTCTTCTGGACCTAGCGGAAATAATTTCGCTTGGTTCAGAACTGTGCATCTTTTGATGGTGAGGTTGGGGGGTGTAAGTAATGCTACCTCGTATTTTGTAAGTCTTGCAGCTGATAGATATATTGTACTGGCCTGTAACAACATTTCCTGTACTGAATGTGGTACCTGGATGGCGAGAGGGCTCTCAAGTACAATATCTGCTACTTTATCTTCTAAAGGTCTACTGCTGTTACTGCTCTGATGCATGACGGTGCCCCTCTGATCACAGGCTCTCTGATGTACAGAGTAGTACCCCAATGGTGTTTGTTTTGACCCAAGTCGTCTCATGACAAAAGTGTTTAAAGGGTTTCGTGTAATCTGGTATGCCTAAGGCTGGTGTAGCTAAACATTTCCTCCTATAGCTGCTGAAGTGTTGTAAATTTCTCAGCTGTCAAGTGAAAGTTTTCTGCCTTGTTCCTAGTCATCATACCCTTAGTCTGGTACAACCTGAATTTAAGTTTGAAAAATCAATAATTTGTACAAAAAAATCCTTAACCCCTTAAGGACGCAGCCTTGTTTTGGCCTTAAGGCTCAGAGCCCATATTTCACTTTATGTAGTAATTACTTCGGAATGCTTAAACTTATCCAAGCGATTCTGAGATTGTTTTCTCGTGAGACATTGTGCTTTATTTTAGTGGTAAAATTTGGTTGATATATTCAGTGTGTATTTGTGAAAAATTGCAAAATGTAGAAAAAAATGTGAAAAAATAGAATTTTTCTGAATTTAAATGCATCTGCTTGTAAAACAGATGGTTATATCACCAAACATAGTTACTAGTTCACATTTCCCATATGTCTACTTTAGATGGCATAGTTTTTTGAACATTCTTTTATTTTTCTTGGACGTTACAAGGCTTAGAACATAAACAGCAATTTCTCATATTTTTAAGAAAATTTCAAAAGCCTTTTTTTTAAGGTACCTGTTCAGTTCTGAAGTGGCTTTGAGGGACTTATGTATTAGAAACCCCCATAAACACCCCATTTTGAAAACTAGACCCCTCAAGGTATTTAAAACAGCATTTAGAACGTTTTTTTTAACCATTTAGGTATTTCACAGGAATTAAAGCAAAGTGGAGGTGAAATTTGCAAATTTCATTTTTCTTGCTGAATTTCAAATGTATTCCATTTTATTTCTGTAACACAGAAGGTTTACCACAGTAACACTACTAAATATGTATTGTCCAGATTCTGCAGTTTTTAGAAATGTCCCACATGTGGCTCTAGTGTGCTCGTGGACTAAAATACAGGCCTCAGAAGCAATGGAGCACCTAGTGCATTTTGGGGCCTCTTTTTTTTTTAGAATATAATTTAGGCAGCATGCCAGGTTTGAAGAGGTGTTGAGGTACCAAAACAGTAGGAATCCCCCAAAAGTGACAACATTTTGGAAACTACACCCCTCAAGGAATTCATGTATGGTTGTTGTTACCATTTTGACCACACCGTTTTTTCACAGCACGTATTTGAATTGGGCTGTGAAATTTAAAAAATGAAATTTTTTCCAATACAATGTCATTTTTTATCAAAATTTCTTATTTTCACAAGAAATAAAATACCCATTTTGTTGCCCAATTTGTCGTAAGTATGGCAATACCCCATTTGTGGTGATAAACTGCCGTTTGGGCCCATGGGAGGGATTAGAATGAAAGGAGCGCTATGTATTCTTTGGAGTCCAGATTTTGCTGGATTGGTTTTCGGGTGCCATGTCACACTTACAGAGCCCCAGAGGTATCAAAGCAATCGAAACCCACCAGAAGTGACCCCATTTTGGAAACTACACCCCTCAAGGAATTCATTTATGGTTGTTGTGACCATCTAGACCCCACAATTTTTTCACAGAACTTATTTGAATTGGGCTGTGAATTAAAAAAAAAAATTTTTCCCAACAATATGTAGTTATGGCTCAAAATCTCTTATTTTCACAGGAAATAAAATACCCCATTTTGTTGCCAAATTTGTCCTGAGTGCGGCAATACCCCATTTGTGGTGTAAACTGCCATTTGGGCCCATGGGAGGGCTCAGAAGGAAAGAAGCGCTATGTGTTCTTTGGAGTCCAGATTTTGCTGGATTGTTTTTTCGGGTGCTATGTTGCATTTGCGGAAAACCAGAGGTATCCATGCAATGGAAACCCCCAAGAAGCGACCCCATTTTAAAATCTATACCCCTTAAGGCATTCATCTAGAGGTGTAGTGAGCATTTTGATCCCACAGGTATTGTCTAAAAGGTAATGCGCAGCAGATGGTGCAGTGTGAGATTTGCAATTTTCTATATATGTATGCCATTTCAGTGTCCAATTTATTGTGCCCAGCATGCGCCACCGGAGATATACACCCTATAAATTGTAATGTGGATTCTCTTGGGTATGGCAATACCCTGCATGTGGCTGTTATCTGCTGCCTGGGCACACGGCAGGGCTTAGAAGGGAAGGACCACCATTTGGCCTACTGGAGCTTTTCTGGTGCTAAGTCGTGAATGCAGAAGCCCCTGAGGTACCAGTAGAGTTGAAACCGCCAAGAAGTGACCCCATTTTAAAATCTACACCACTTAAGGCATTCATCTAGAGGTGTAGTGAGCATTTTGACCCCACAGGTATTGTCTTAAAGGTAATGCGCAGCAGATGGTGCAGTATGAGATTTGCTATTTTCTATATACTTATGCCATTTCAGCGTCCAATATAGTGTGCCCAGCATGCGCCGCCGGAGATATACACCCCATAAAATGTAATGTAGGTTCTCCTGGGTACGGCAATACCCTACATGTGGCTGTTATCAGCTGCCTGGGCACACAGCAGGGCTCAGAAGGGAAAGATGAGGGGGAAAAGCTGTGCGGAGTGCATCAGGGCAGATTAAAAATCTAAGGGATGAATAGATTAACGGGAGAGAAACAGACAGAGAGAGGAAAAGAAAAGAAGGGGAAAAAAGGGACCTGTCGCCATTTTAGACAAATCCACGCAGCAAATAATTACACTAGCCTCTGCTACGTACTCACCCCTTCTTTATTCTCACTGGATCATTTCTGCATGACATCTATAGTACCTACGACCAACCGGAAAATTAACTAAGGGGAGAGGAAGCTAACAGAATTTTTTTCTAACTCCTCGTCACAGCAAAGGGAAGTTAATAGACTCATTTCAATCCCTCCCTCCTCCCCTGCTCCCTCGTCCAGAGCTGACTCGATAGATCACGACATGGGTGATCATCTAGATGTGATGCCTGTTACTGAGGATGTGATAAAAAAATTACTAAATTCGCTACGAGACTCTCTACAATTAGATATGAGACAAGTCATTGGAGACCTAAAAGCAGATGTTCTATCTATTGCATCACGCACAGAGCATATTGAGCATAAAATGGAAGTCTTTGCAAAATCTCACAATTCGCTTATTGACGCCAATTCCACCTTAGAAGAAGAGGTGGGACGTCTCTCCAATAAGGTTCTGGATTTGGAGGATAGGTCAAGGAGGAATAACGTACGGATTAGGGGTATTCTGGAATCCATCACGCCTGACCAGTTGTCTCAATATCTTATGGACTTAATGGTGCTTATGCTACCTCAAAAGTCTACTCTGGATCTAACGATTGACAGAATTCATAGGATTCCTAAACCACGATTTATTGCACCTCATTTACCTAGAGACACTATTGCTCGGATACACTTCTTCCATGTTAAAGATGAATTCCTGAAGTCTCTCAAGTCTTCCCCGGACCTGCCTGACAGATTCAAAAACATAGCAATTTACCCAGATCTATCTGCTGCAACTATGCTACGACGCAAAGAATACGTTCAGTCTACTAAGATATTAAGGGAAAACGGCATCCTCTACAAATGGGGCTTTCCTGTAAAGCTCATAATAACCAAAAATGGAGCTCAACATATCTGCTTGACCCCAGATGCTGCTACGGTTCTATTATGCTCATGGGGATTGCTTCCAACTCCGTCGAGCCCTCCTCGCCAACAGGAGAAACGTCCGGAAATTATTACGCCACTCTGGTCCGAAAAACCAAGAAAGTCCACACAGAAAATCGGGGACTGATTTCGCTGGACAATACACTCAGGTTTGATAATGTTTTTAGAGCTTCTCTTTGGAACTTGAGATGTCAGGCTCTTTGTTTCCAACGCCAATAAGATCTCGAGATGGGAGAATGGCTGGACTGTTGCCTCCTTTTCTATTTCCCTGAAAGAGGGAATTTGTTCTTGTTTGAAGTTATTGTCTTTTTGATTTTTTTTTTGTTTTCTTCTCCTGACATTCCGCTAATACTTCTTAATGTGGCTCTTTCTACTCAATTGACCATGGGTTATGTGAAATTTGCATCTATTCTGTTTCTATGCCTTGTAATGCCTTCTTTTGGAAATGGGGGTTAAATTTATGTCTATAAATGCCCATGGGCTGAATTCCCCTTTTAAGAGATCTATCTTATGGAGGGAGACGGCTAAATCTAAATGTGATGTATTATGTGTACAGGAAACCCACCTCGCATCCAAAGATACTCATTTAATCAAACACAGACAATTCCATCATATTATTCATTCCTCCACAAATGTAAAAAAAAGCAGGGGTTATCATTGCAATTAAAGATTCGGTTACATATCAACATTTAGAAACCAATACAGATCCTTTGGGACGATATATAATATTGGTATGTGTCATAGATAATGTGACTTACATGATTATTTCCTTATATGCACCAAATAGACGACAGATTCAGTTTATTAAAAAAGTTAAAGCTAAACAACTGCAAAGAGGGAGTTTGATTTTAGTGGGCGATTTTAATGAGGTTCCTGACTCAAATATGGATCGTACTTTGGGTCCGCAAAGACTGGGTGGTGATCTTAGAAACCTGATTTCTGAAAAAGTAATTACTAAAGCTAAACAACTGCAAAGAGGGAGTTTGATTTTAGTGGGCGATTTTAATGAGGTTCCTGACTCAAATATGGATCGTACTTTGGGTCCGCGAAGACTGGGTGGTGATCTTAGAAACCTGATTTCTGAGGAAAGTTGACATGATATTTGGAGATATCAACACGCCTCAGAAAAAGATTTTACATTCTTCTCTTCCCCGCATAATACTTACTCCAGGATAGATTTCTTTCTGGTGGATAGGGAGATCTTACTAAATGTTGTACAGTCCAATATTGGGGTGATTTCGTGGTCGGATCATGCGCCAATAGATCTTATTCTTGCGGACAAATATAACAGATCCCCACGTTTTCCGTGGAGACTTAATACCTACTTATTGAACAATAAATCTTTGCAGACTTCAATAGGAAGTGCCTTATGAGAATTTTTCTTAATTAATTCCCCTACGGCTTCTTCTCCTGAGCTCTTGTGGTGTACCCATAAAGCGTTTGTCCGAGGCCTATTCATACAAGCAGCAAGAGCAAAGCGGGAAAGGACCAAACAAATAGACGCTCTTCTTTCTGATATTCATAAGCGGGAAAATAGCATGAAGGTGTCTCCTTTAGCTGTCTTGAAGCAAGAAATTAGAGACCTCAGGGATAAACTACGTTCCTTATATCTTTATGCATACGAGAAAAACCTAAAGAAACGTAAGTGCAATTTTTATGTTCAAGGGGACCGTCCTAGCAAAATTTTAGCCCGCAGAGTTAAACAACACATAGCAAAAACCAAGATACATTATTTAAACTCAGTCAGAGGGCAGAGAATTTATTATCCTCAACAGATAACGGATGAGTTTGCTGAATATTATAGAGCACTGTACAATCTTAGGGAAGATGCTTCCCTCAATCCTATATCTCAGGAATCTATACAAGCTTTTCTAAGCAAAGTACAGCTGCCCCAATTGTCTGAAGTACAACTATCCCAATTGAATGCTCCCATACGAGGGGAAGAATTAAAGCAGATAATTTTGGGTTACAAACAAAATAAATCCCCCGGACCAGATGGCCTCCCTAATGAATATTTTAAAACGTTTATGGAAACTTTAATTCCATACATGGTAGATACTTTCAATGGAATAGTGTCTCCTCAAGGTCCTCACTCAGAAATGTTGCAGGCCATTATTGTTACGCTTCCCAAGCCGGGAAAAACTCCAGATTCCCCAGCCAACTTTCAACCCATATCTTTATTAAATAGCGATATTAAGTTATTTTCTAAATTGCTAGCTTCCAGACTAAATGACTGTCTACCTTCGTTGATAGCTTTAGATCAAGTAGGGTTCGTTAAAGGAAGACAAGCTAGAGATGGAACTCATCGGTTTTTAGATTTGATTCAAGTAGCTTCTTGATCTAAGGATGCGACGATTTTTCTTTCCCTGGATGCTGAAAAAGCATTCGACAGGGTACATTGGAATTTCATGGAAGCAGTCCTGGAAAAATTTGGATTTGGATCTTTTATAAAAACAGCAATTCTCTCTTTGTATACCTCCCCTTCAGCCAGGGTTTTGAATTCCGGGTTTACGTTGAGTATATTTCAGATAACTAACGGTACTTGTCAGGGATGCCCATTGTCTCCATTGATTTTTACTCTTTGCATGGAACCTTTCGCATAATTGATCCGTAGTACCCAGGAGATCTCAGGGATTAAAGTAGGTGCCATGGAGCACAAAATTGGACTATACGCCGATGACTTACCAATTAACATTTTTGATCCCCTGAGGGCAGATCTATCAAAATTTCAGTTTGCATGGGCAGAAGCAGGCATTCCATATTTAGGTATAAAGTTATTTTCATGTCCTTCTCAAACAATCTCTGAAAATTATTCTGCTCTTTTGTTGACTATAAAGGAAGAATGTGAAAGGTTAAATAAGTTCCAATTATCGTGGATAGCCAGGATAAACTTGGTTAAGATGTTCTTACTGCCTAAGATCTTATACTTATGTAGAACCATTCCATTTCTTATACCTGTCTCTCTCACTCCACAATTCCAAAATGTTTTGCTTAAGTTTATCTGGAATCACAAACGAGCACGAGTTGCAAAGTCACTGCTGTATCGTAGGAATGGGGATGGAGGTTTGGGAGTTCCTGACATTGCTTCCTGTAATGTGGCAGCAATAATGGACCAGCTGCGAGAGATGTGGCATGCTTCTCCTAAGCACTTATGGGCTCAAATTGAAGAAGTGCTTGTCCCTCATCATTCTCTCAAAACCCTGATGATAATAGCATATATGGGGGGTTCAGTTCCTCCTCTCCCCATACAATCTATGAAAGACTCCATACAGGTTTGGTCACAGGTTGTGTGTAAACAAAACTGGGTGCATGTCTCCTTACAAAATATGCCAGTGATTTCTATTCAAGACTTTATTCCTGTCACTCCAATGTTAGAATGGGAATCAGCTGGGTTGGAGGTTCTTTCTGACTTTTATGACAACGGGGTTTTCAGAACATCTGCAGATTTGGCCGATTCATTTCACATAAGAAATTATTTCAATATCTCCAAATTCGGCATTTCTTGCAAGACTTGAAACTTCCTACCCAACCGCTCCAACTCTCTACATTTCATAAGTTTATGTTTCAGTGGCAGGGTTTTCCGAAGGGCCTCACATTTAGTTATGATTTGCTGTTTCATAGAGGGCGGGATTCAAAAGACCCTTATATGCTAAAATGGGAAGGAGAGTTGGGTACTTCATTCTCTTCAGAACAATGGATTAAAGCTGCTAATTGGATTTCCAATCACTCTAGATGCATAAATCATATGGAGAGAAAAGCAAAAGGCACGGCGCCACATGGTGCAGGTCAATGCGATAACAGGAGAGCTATATCCCTGATCAGTTAAGCTCACCTGGTAAGTGGGTAATACAGGCAGAAAATAATCGAACCACTTCGTGCTGCTGCCAGGATCCAAAGCCGGAAAACCAAACCGGTTACCGCTAGTAATACACGGGGTAAGAGAAGACAAAAGGAAGGATCCTATAGGGCGCTGCTGCGTGGTTGTTTGGAAGGTAATCACAGATAATGAAAACGAAGGTATATGAATAAATTTATTGAGTCATACAGGCTACGCGTTTCGACACTGTACCAGCGTCTTCCTCAGGCCATAAAATATATGCATACATGGGGGTTTATTTATATGCTGAAAGGGGTCGGACAAACAGGAAGGGAAAAAAGGTCATGCAAGGGAAAGGTCAAAGGTGAAGATGACGTCATCGATAGTACAGGTATCGGGGGATTAAAACAAAGTTATTTAGCAAAAAATAATAATAATAATAATAGCTAACTTAACCTAACAGAAATACGACTTAAATGATATAAATGTTAGTACCCTGAATAATTTCCGAAAAAAACGGCATTCATAATTTTTGGCATACATGTAACTACGATTCTAAATAGTTGCAGTCCGTATAGAGCATCTTAAAACAACATTTTAAAAATGATATTTTAAAAAATTCATTAAAACAAATCCATTTATAAGT
The DNA here is from genome assembly GCF_050947455.1 of Rhinoderma darwinii. Classification (NCBI taxonomy): domain Eukaryota; kingdom Metazoa; phylum Chordata; class Amphibia; order Anura; family Rhinodermatidae; genus Rhinoderma; species Rhinoderma darwinii. Next base: position 125,782,549 of record NC_134691.1, on the reverse strand, counting down.
ACATTTGGAGATATATAACTTATGAGAGTAAAAAGATGAATAATCATGTTCAGTGAACAAAAAAATAAATAAATTGTCGGGCATGGATTTACTTAGTTGATGTATTGGTAGGAATAATATGAAAATCCTTTTCAGTATATATATATATATATATATATATATATGAAAAATGAAGTTGTTCAAACACAAAGGACCGGTGGAACGTTCACGCAACGTGTGATTAACAGTCAAAAGGCCCCAGTGTGCGTTTTCATAACTGATACAACAATGCGGGGTGAATGTGCGGGCATTCACCAATACTCAAAAAGACGGGTTATCCCACAATAATATATATAAATATAAGAATTAAAAGTGTTAAAACGGGGTGTGAATGAAGTTTCCCAGTTTCTATAGAAAATATCTGTTAACCGGGTCGGAAAACAACACTATTAGTTAGGTTCACATTTCTACTATTAGCGGTAATATTGATAGTGATACTTGGCTGTCATAGATAACAGACGAATAGGAACATTCGTAAAAAGAATTTTTTAAAATGTAAAGATGGAGTTGAAATAATTGTATCTCCAGCCGTCCTGTATTTATACAGTACTTTTGGGCATCTCTGTTATCCAGAAAGCCACCAGTGAGATGGGATCCCGGTGGTATATTAAAAAATCGTAAATATTAATAATAATATTCTCCGATGTGTACAATATATAGATAAATAGTGTCCTGGGAAAATTAAAAAGACCTATGGACGAAACTAATAAAATACATACATGTATACATCCACACATGTCTGTATATGAACACAAGATCAAACAAAATTGAATGACGGCCTTATATATATTTATTTTGGTATAAGATGCCGATAGTAGTTTTCTAAAGAAAAAAAATCTAAAAGTTGTTTATAGGCAGAAAATTGTGTGATACATATAACAGCTCTTATTTTTAGAGCAAATTTTCTGCGTATTGGGGTATTAATCCAAGGAGGATTCCGAAATGTCATTTAGACCTCGAGGATTCAGTGTCTGTAATTTGAAGATCCAATAATTCTCTCTTTGTTTTAATCTATGGAACCTATTGGGAACATCAGTTGGAATATGCTCAATAGGAATAATATTTAATGTTTCAAAGCGTCCATTGTGAAAAGAAGTGCAATGTCGGGAAAGGCTATGTTTGAGAAAACCTGTGTTGATGTTAGACCTATGTTTATTCATTCTCGTACGTAAGCATTGAGTTGTTCTGCCCACATATTGTAGATGGCATGGGCATTCTATTAAATATACTACATACGAACTACCGCAGTTGAGAAACGATTTGATTTTAAAAATTTATTTTGTGACTGTAGAGATATAGGTACTTTGTCTGTGGGAAATGGTATTACAACACAGACCTCGCGGATGACCACATTTAAAGGAACCAAAAAGAGTAGGGAGCATTCTGGGGATTAATGATTTGGATCTTCGCACTCTACTTGGCGCAAGGAGGTTTTTCAATGTTTGTGCTCGTCTGAATATAATCCTTGGTATATCCGATAGGTCCTTAGCTAGATGAGGGTCGTTTTTTAAAATATTCCAGTGTTTTAATAAAATCGTTCTAATAACTCTATTTTCTTTATTAAAAGTCGTAATAAAATTAGTATTTTTGTAGGGCAACTCCGTTTTTTTATTATAGGTGTGATTAATGCATAGTTCTTGCGACATTTTAGCGGCTTTAGACCGGGCTCCTTTAATCAAATTAATCGGAATTTTTTTTTCTTTGAATCGTTTTTCTAGGACATTGCATTCTTTGTTGAAATCAATATCATTTGTACAATTTTTCCTTACCCTTCGGAATTGTCCGAAGGGTACATTCTTAATCCAAGGAGGATAGTGTGCGCTTCTAAAATCTAAATAGCTATTAACATCGACTGACTTAAAATGTGTTTTAGTATTAAAAAGGTTATTGGTTGAATCATAATTAATGGTCAAATCTAAAAAGTCAATTGATGTTGTGGAAAAGGTGTACGTAAAAGATAATCCAAAGTTATTGTTGTTTAAAATTTCCATGAATTGAAGAGCCTCTCTTTCTTCTCCTTTCCAAATAAACAATAACTTTGGAATATTTTAAAAAACGACCCTCATCTAGCTAAGGACCTATCGGATATACCAAGGATTATATACAGACGAGCACAAACATTGAAAAACCTCCTTGCGCCAAGTAGAGTGCGAAGATCCAAATCATTAATCCCCAGAATGCTCCCTACTCTTTTTGGTTCCTTTAAATGTGGTCATCCGCGAGGTCTGTGTTGTAATACCATTTCCCACAGACAAAGTACCTATATCTCTACAGTCACAAAATAAATTTTTAAAATCAAATCGTTTCTCAACTGCGGTAGTTCGTATGTAGTATATTTAATAGAATGCCCATGCCATCTACAATATGTGGGCAGAACAACTCAATGCTTACGTACGAGAATGAATAAACATAGGTCTAACATCAACACAGGTTTTCTCAAACATAGCCTTTCCCGACATTGCACTTCTTTTCACAATGGACGCTTTGAAACATTAAATATTATTCCTATTGAGCATATTCCAACTGATGTTCCCAATAGGTTCCATAGATTAAAACAAAGAGAGAATTATTGGATCTTCAAATTACAGACACTGAATCCTCGAGGTCTAAATGACATTTCGGAATCCTCCTTGGATTAATACCCCAATACGCAGAAAATTTGCTCTAAAAATAAGAGCTGTTATATGTATCACACAATTTTCTGCCTATAAACAACTTTTAGATTTTTTTTCTTTAGAAAACTACTATCGGCATCTTATACCAAAATAAATATATATAAGGCCGTCATTCAATTTTGTTTGATCTTGTGTTCATATACAGACATGTGTGGATGTATACATGTATGTATTTTATTAGTTTCGTCCATAGGTCTTTTTAATTTTCCCAGGACACTATTTATCTATATATTGTACACATCGGAGAATATTATTATTAATATTTACGATTTTTTAATATACCACCGGGATCCCATCTCACTGGTGGCTTTCTGGATAACAGAGATGCCCAAAAGTACTGTATAAATACAGGACGGCTGGAGATACAATTATTTCAACTCCATCTTTACATTTTAAAAAATTCTTTTTACGAATGTTCCTATTCGTCTGTTATCTATGACAGCCAAGTATCACTATCAATATTACCGCTAATAGTAGAAATGTGAACCTAACTAATAGTGTTGTTTTCCGACCCGGTTAACATAGATATTTTCTATAGAAACTGGGAAACTTCATTCACACCCCGTTTTAACACTTTTAATTCTTATATTTATATATATTATTGTGGGATAACCCGTCTTTTTGAGTATTGGTGAATGCCCGCACATTCACCCCGCATTGTTGTATCAGTTATGAAAACGCACACTGGGGCCTTTTGACTGTTAATCACACGTTGCGTGAACGTTCCACCGGTCCTTTGTGTTTGAACAACTTCATTTTTCATATATATATATATATATATATATATATATATATATATATATATATATACTGAAAAGGATTTTCATATTATTCCTACCAATACATCAACTAAGTAAATCCATGCCCGACAATTTATTTATTTTTTTGTTCACTGAACATGATTATTCATCTTTTTACTCTCATAAGTTATATATCTCCAAATGTACTTATAAATGGATTTGTTTTAATGAATTTTTTAAAATATCATTTTTAAAATGTTGTTTTAAGATGCTCTATACGGACTGCAACTATTTAGAATCGTAGTTACATGTATGCCAAAAATTATGAATGCCGTTTTTTTCGGAAATTATTCAGGGTACTAACATTTATATCATTTAAGTCGTATTTCTGTTAGGTTAAGTTAGCTATTATTATTATTATTTTTTGCTAAATAACTTTGTTTTAATCCCCCGATACCTGTACTATCGATGACGTCATCTTCACCTTTGACCCTTCCCTTGCATGACCTTTTTTCCCTTCCTGTTTGTCCGACCCCTTTCAGCATATAAATAAACCCCCATGTATACATATATTTTATGGCCTGAGGAAGACGCTGGTACAGTGTCGAAACGCGTAGCCTGTATGACTCAATAAATTTATTCATATACCTTCGTTTTCATTATCTGTGATTACCTTCCAAACAACCACGCAGCAGCGCCCTATAGGATCCTTCCTTTTGTCTTCTCTTACCCCGTGTAAATCATATGGAGCTAGTTAAGAAAATACATCTAAGGTGGTACTTAGCGCCTTCCAGATTCTCCCACTTTGGGGGGGGGGGGTAGCTCTAATATGTGTTGGAGAGGATGTGGGAACAAAGGCTCCACATTACATATGTGGTGGACCTGTCCTACTATTCGTTTTCTATGGAAAGAAATGTTTCAACTGATCTCTGAGATTTCAGGTATACTCATCTCAGGGTTCCCAGAATTGGCCGTTTTGGACATGGGGTTGGAAGATATACCTCACCAAGTTCGACTGATCTCTCATCATATTCTCATAGCTGCAAGAATGTCAATAGCTAAAATGTGGAAGTCTTCCGTCTCTCCATCCTTATCAGAGGTAATTAGAAGAGTTAACATAGATTGCAGACATGAAACGTCCTTCCTCTATTACTTTAACACACCTCACACTAAGGTGGCGGCGTGGGATTTATGGAAAAGCTCAAAATATTATAAATAAGTCATGAATATGTTTGAACAGAGTCACAGTATGTACAGGATTGTTTTTTCTGTTATGTTGTTTTGGGCACTCTTTGTAGGACTTCTCATGTTGAGAGCCTTGGGTGCTGACGTTTGGATGTATTTTTCCTATGTAATGTGTTGAAAAAGCTTAATAAAAATTTAAATGATAAAAAAAAAAAAAAAATCTAGGGGATGTATGATACATTTTAAAACACTCTTTCATATAGAGCCCTGGTTTTTCGGGACACGTGTCAAATTCATATACTGTCTCCTCCCTTATCCCCCTCTTTGAGCAGACTTTGCACCTCTTTTGACTTTTTCCCTTCTTGCCAGTTTGGGGAACTTCTCCTGGAAAGTGTTGCCCTGGTACGATGTGTGTGGCCTCGCTTCCAGATGTACTGGATGCCCCCCTTTTTGGTCCCTAAAGATTAGGTTCCTGATAACCACCTCTTGAAATTCCAGGAAAGTTCCCGTTTGGCCTGCACATCGATGTAGCACATACGCATTGTTCAATGCCATCTGTATGATGTGCACGGCCAGCTTCTTATACCACACTGCATGGTGCTGTAAGACTTCAGGACTTGATTTTACAAGTCCACCCCTGCCATGTACCTATTGTAGTCAAGGAAGCAGTCTGATTTGGGGGTCTATGTACTGGTACCTCGTACAGGTACATGGATACTGGTGTGGCCATGTATTGTTGTTAATACAAGGACATCTCTCTTATCCTTGTACTTGACACACAATATTGTTCTGCTAGAATGTGTCCTGCTCTCACCCCTTCTGAGTGTTTGCCCAAGCAGACAAGCAGAGTCTTAGGAAGGCCTCTCAGATTTCTTCTAACAGTGCCATATGTCACAGTACTTCTGGAAGCGAGACACTTGAGGAGTGGGACGCTGGTATAAAAATTATCCAAGTTGAGGTGGTAACCCTGGTCCAGCACTGGGTGCAACAAATCCTACACAATTTTTGCATTAGTTCCCAGTAAGGGGGGGTATTATGGGGGCTGAATACTGGTGTCCTTCCCTTCATATATCCTAAATTTGTAGGTATACCCTGATGCACTCTCGCACAGCTTATACATCTTCACGCCATACCTTGCCCTCTTACTTTGCAGGTACTGGCGGAATTGAAGCCTCCCTTTAAAATTTACCAAGGACTCATCAGTAGAAATACACTTCTCGGGGGTGTATGCTTGGGAAAACAGGGCACTGAAATGGTCTAATAGGGGTCTCAGTTTATGCAAATGGTCAAAACTGGGGTCATCTCGGCGTGGGCACTGCTCATTGTCAGTATAATGTAAGAAGCGAAGTATTGCCTAATTATTATTTTTTTAGGTTCCAGTTCAGTTCTGAAGTTGCTTTGAGGAGCCTATATATTAGAAACCCCTATCAAACACCCCATTTTAGAAACTCGACCCCTCAAAGTATTCACAACAGCATTTAGAAAGTGTATTAACTATTTAGGTGTTTCACAGGAATTTAGAGCATAGTAGAGGTGAAATTGATATATTTCTTTTTTTTGTCAGAAAATCCTTTTTATTCCATTTTTTCTGTAAAACAGAAGGTTTTACTAGAGAAACGCAACTCAATACTTTTTGCCCAGGTTCTTCGGTTTTGAGAAATATCCCACATGTGGCCCTAGTGCTGTAATGGACTGAAGCACCGGCCTCAGAAGCAAAGGAGCACATAGAGGATTTTGAGGCCTCCTTTTTATTAGGCACCATGTCCGGTTTGAAGAGGTCTTGTGGTGCCAAAACAGTAGAGACCCCCCAAAAGTGACCCTATTTTGGAGACTAGACCCCGTGAGGAATTAATTGCAGTTTTCATGGGGTGCATGCGACTTTTTGATCCGTTTTTATTCTATTTTAAGGCTATGTTCACATGGAGTGTTTTGACTAGTTTTTTTACGCGGAAACCGCGCCGCAAAACTCATCAAAAACGTCCCTAACATGCCTCCAATTGATTTCAATTGGAGGCGGAGGCGTCTTTTTCCCGTGAGCGGTAATACCGTCTCGCGGGAGAAAGAAGGGACATGCCCTATCTTCGGGTGTTTACGCCTCTGACCACCCGTTGACATCAATGGGAGGCAGAGAAAGCGTATTTCGCTGTGTTTTATGCCCGCGGCACTCAATGCGAAAAACGCAGCAAAAATCGGCGTGCAGGGAGAGGAAAATCTGCCTCAAACTTCCAAACGGAATTTTGAGGCAGAAATCCCGCCTGCAAAAAACTCTGTGTGAACATAGCCTAAAGTGGCGTGGTGACTAAAAAACAGCAATTTAATTATTGTTTTTTATTCTATTTTTTTTACAGCGTTTACCGTGCGCTATAAATGACATATTCACTTTATTCTGCCGGGCGATACAATTACGACAATACCATGTCTTTATAGTTTTTTTTGTGTCTTATGGGGTTTGCACAATAAAATACCATTTGTAAAAAATAATTTTATTTTTGTGATGCCATATTCTTAGAGCCATAACTTTTTTATTTTTCCATCAAGAAAACTGTGTGAGAACTTTATTTTTGCATAACGAACTGTAGTTTTGATCAGAGCCATTTTTAGGTACATGCAACATTTTGATCTCTTTTTATTCAATTTTTTGGGAGGTGAAGTGACCAAACAATTGTGATTCTGGTATGGTTTATTGTTATTTTCTTTTAGACATTCACCGCACGGGATAAATAACAAAATAATTTTGTAGATCAGGCCGTTACGGATGCGGCAATACCAATTATGTATGGTTTATTTTTTATTTTTTTTAATAATAAAGGACTGATAAGGGAAAAAGGGGCATTTTTACTTTTATTACTTTTAAAACTTTTATTGTCTTATTTTTACACAACTTTTTTAACTTTTTTTTTTTACTTTATTACTTTGTCCCATTAGGAGACTTGAGGGCAAGAGGCCCTGATAGCAATTCTAATACACTGCACTACATGCGTAGTGCAGTGTATTAGAGCTGTCAGCTACTCACTGACAGCAAGCATAGTGGGTCCTGACAAAGTCAGGACCCACTAGGCTTCCTTAGATGGCATAGCCGGACGCCATTGTTAGGCATCCGGTTGCCAAAGCAACCATCGCTGCCCACTATCATGTAGCAGGCCATTGATGGTGGTTTAACCCCTAAAAAGCCGCGATCGCTATTGAACGCAGCTTTTAAGGGGTTAATCAGCAGGGACACAGAGATCGGTCCACGCTATAGGAGCTGCGATAACTGCTGTATGAGACAACAGCTGTCACAGCTCCTGTATGTGTTGGGAAGACGGCCGAAATAGCCGTTACTCCCGTGACGTACTATTAGGTCATGGAGCGCGAACGATTTAGTTACCATGACCTAATAGTACGTCCAGGAGCTGGAAAGGGTTAAACATCAGGATGTTGCAATTCCATAGACTCTCATCATGTTAACATCACACCTTTCCGTCTCCACTCTAATCTACCTCTGATTGCTGTTTCATGAGATCTTTCATAACAACAAAACTTCCACAATCCCATGCAGATTTCACTATAAGGACAAAGCCACACGTGGCGGAATTGCTCTTGAATTCCACTGCGGATACTCCGCAGCGTTAATCCGCAGCGGAGCCATTTCTCCATTGACTTCCACTTCTATTTAGTAGGGTTCGTTTAGACGAGGCTGAAAATTCCGCTGCGGAGCATAGGCTGCGGTGCGGAATTTGGTGTCCGCAGCATGCAATGGATGTTGCGGAGTTGTGGCGGACTGGTTGCGGACTCATGGCGGAATTTCTCCATTGACTTCAATGGAGATTCTAATTTCCGCAATGAAGTCCGCAGCTGTCATGCACATGTTATGTGTACTGCGGATGCGTCTTGCTTTTTTGACTTGACATTTCTTCATTCTGGCTGGACTTATGTATTTCTAGGTCTACAGCCAGACTGAGGAAGTCAATGGGGCTCCCATAATTACGGGAGCGTTTCTAGGAGACGTCAGTAAATAGTCACTGTCCAGGGTGCTGAAAGAGTTAAGCGATCGGCAGTAACTGTTTCTGCACCCTGGACAGTGACTACCGATCCCAATATACAGCAACCTGTAAAAAAAATAGAAGTTCATACTTACCGAGAACTCCCTGCTTCTGTCTCCAGTCCGGCTTCCCAGGATGACGTTTCAGTCTAAGTGACGGCTGCAGCCAATCACAGGCTGCAGCGGTCACATGGACTGCCGCATCATCCAGGGAGGTCGGGCTGGATGCCGAAAGAGGGACGCGTCACCAAGACAACGGCCGGTAAGTATAAAATTTGTTTACTTTCACTAGGGAAAGTGCTGGCCCTTCTCTCTATCCTGCACTGATAGAGAGAAGGGAAGCACTTTTACCGCAGTCCGCAGCAGCTAGTCCGCATCAATTTACTGCACATTTTGGGCAGATCCGCCGCAGAATCTGCAACGCAGATTCTGTGCGGCATTGATGCGGACAGTTGCGGAGGAAATCCGCCACGTGTGGGCATGCCCTAAGGGTATGTTCACACGACAGCGTCCGTAACGGCTGAAATTACGGGGATGTTTCCGCCTGAAAACATCCCCGTAATTTCAGCCGTAACGGCATGTGCAGGCGCTTGAATGCCGCGTCCATTACGGACGTAATTGGCGCTGCTATTCATTGGAGTCAATGAATAACGGCTCCAATTACGGCCAAAGAAGTGACAGGTCACTTCTTTGATGCGGGCGTCTATTTACACGCCGTCATTTGACAGCGGCGCGTAAATATACACTTCGTGTGAACAGACAAACGTCTGCCCATTGCTTTCAATGGGCAGGTGTTTCTCAACGCTATCGAGGTGCTATTTTCGGACGTAATTTGGGGCAAAAACGCCCGAATTACGTCCGTAATTAGTGCGTGTGAACATACCCTAACAGACTAGAGTCGCTGCAGGCCGGTCTCTTATACGCTCAGAGTACACAATCTGCTGCAGCTGCACTAGTGCAGGTAAGTGAAATAGTTACACAGAAACACTAATAGTTTAACATATCGGCTCATACTATTGGGAGTATTTGCTAAGTTTTGGTATATTGTTCCCAGGTGACAAAACACAAGGAGAGAAAGAATAGAGCATTAGGTGGCCAGCCTAATGAGGAAAGCAAGGAATAAAGCAATAAGAAGCAGTTGCACAGTTTTGTATACCAGGGAAACTCATGCACCACAACAAAGGTTACAAACATAAAAAAAACTTCAAACATGAAGCACGACCATTTACTTCTTCACAGTCCGGCATTGCTCTGGGTGTCTGTGACTAGATTAATCATGATGGACTGGGGTTTATTTGCCCCTCTCTGTCTTACTTCCTGCTCTTCTAATGCTCTTAACCCCAAAATAGTTTGTTCCACAGGTATCAAAATACAGTCCGGTGTACTCCTCCCATAAATCTGTCCCTCAATTCCGTAGCATCTGGCAATTTACTTGTCATAGTCAGATGTTCAGGTTGGGTCCATGAGAGCAAGCACCCCAACATGAATAAACCCCTAGTGGTTTGGCATTTCTAAATTTCTCAACATGCAATGTTAAATACTTTTGTGTCAAAAAAGACAAAAATAGAGAAGGTATGATACCTTTATTGGCTAACCATAAAAGTTCTAAAGCTTTCAGAGCACAGAGGCCCCTTCGTCAGGAAATTTAAAATTAAAATGACATTTCTCAACAAAAGAGGCATTCATAGGATTACATTGTCTATCTATGGGGTTCTCCAATCCTCTGTAGACATCTGGATACGATTGGGATCCTTCCCTTATAGTCTTTCCCATATTGATAACTGAGACAGGGATAGGGTGGGAATATAACCTGTACCCGTCTTGGGGAAGTGGAGGTTCAGGTATCTGAGGTATCAATTGGAGCAGGGGGACTATCAGTGGTAGGTTTATCTCCAGCTGTATCTCTAGCTGTAGTGTTTTGTTTTTTTCCTTTTTTCTGACCTTGTGTGTTTTATATCTGGTTCTACTGTAACATTTTTCCCTTTACTTTTCATTGCTTTCTTTGACACTTCTAACCAAGTTTGTCCCTCTCATATACAGCATCACTTCTTACGTGTTTACTTTCCTCCAAACCCTTATTCCTTATTCTTTCTACTGCCCATCCTCCCTTCTGTGGTCTCCCTATATCCATAGCCCTGGTTCCCCTCGCCTTTTCCTGGCCCTTAGAACCTAATTTGCTATTTAGTGAGCCCATTTTAATCCAGACCTCTACTTATTAGGGTAGCGAGCCCTAATTCTTGAGGTCTATTCCTGGAAATAATTTAACTTAAGCTCCCCTTTAAAAATTCCCCTATTCTTGAAATTCTAACCTAAATTTCCATTACCCTGGAACTTTTTTTAAAATTTCCTTTAGGGTGGCTACCTGACTTTCTGGAATCAATATTTCAAACACAGATATAATACACAAGAAGAACACACTGCAGCAGCTATTCATTCTGGGGACCAATTTTTACCTTACAAACATTTGACAATTAAATGTTACATACAAATGTATGACCTTATTCTGGTTCAACCAAAATATTTTAAAATTTACAAATGCCAATACCCACTTAAAACTATTACTTTACAGTAAAGATTCAGACGACGCTGAACAAAGACATTCCCAGACTTTCAGAAGGGGAGGGGGAAGGGGATAAGAACAGACATAGCTGAATGAGCTTTGTCACAGAATCTCTTCAAGAGGAGATAAGGCAGCTGTGGGAGGATCATGCAAGAAACTGAGTCTTGTAGCATAACAACATCTACTCCCTCTGTTTCCTTCCCACCTTTTCTAAAGTTCAGCTATGCACAGCAAGATTTACTATTAAACCTTAATGTGAGGATAACTAGCAGTTCTGGAGAGCCTAGTCATAGAAGTTGTGGTGGGATAATCCCTTTTAACACCATACTGAAGAGGACCATTCTACTGACTCAGATGTTTCATATCATACATTACAGAAGCATATATCTATATACATCATTACCTTTCACAGCACAATGTAGACACTTACAGAGACAAACAGCTATTCCCCTCATATTTCAATCATACTGTAATGACGGGGTAGGGAGACAGACAGGTGAGCCCCAATCTACCCGCCACTCAGTCCCTGCCTACTTGCAACGGCCCATCCTAGGCGACGGCGTACAACTGGGCGACGGTCCCTACGCTCAATAAGTGCACGACAGACAAACAGACAAGGGTACAAAGAAGCTAAGGGAAATGAGGCAGTTGCCCACGGCAACACAGTGAGCAACAAGAGTAGTGAACGAGCCGAGTTAAACCAGGAGTGCACGAGGTACAAATCGCAGAGCAGGAGCGTAGTCAGTAAAGCCAGGGTAAAAAATGAAGCAAGGTCAATAATCATAGCAGGAGCAGCAGAGCCAGGAAACAGAAAAGAATCACAGGCAAAGGAGGAGCAGGAAATGCAGGTATAAATAGACAGAGGGCGGGAGCTAGCTCCGTCTGGCCAGGCTGTGATAGGCTCTCCCACTACTCAGCCTCCCAGCCTGACTGGTAGAAGATCGTGTCACTCTCTCAGACTTAGGAGCAGGTGCAGACTGATTACCCACGGGCGTCGACACAGAAGCTGTGTCTGGCAGATCCTTTAAAGTACCCCCCCCCCTTTTAAGAGGGGCCACTGGACCCTTTCTAGGTGGACCTGGCTTATTGGGGAAGCAAAGATGGAACCTCCTGAGCAATACCCCAGCGTGAACATCCCGGGCGGGTACCCAAGTCCTCTCCTCAGGCCCGTATCCTTTCCAATGGACCAGGTACTGGAGGGAGCCATGGACCATCCTGTTGTCCACAATCTTGGCCACCTCGAATTCTACCCCTTCAGGGGTGAGAACAGGGACCGGAGGTTTCCTCGAGGGAGCCAAGGACGGGGAGCAGCGTTTAAGGAGGGAGGCATGAAACACGTCGTGTACTCGAAAAGACAGGGGTAACTCCAGTCGGAAGGAGACAGGGTTAAGGACTTCAATGACCTTGTACGGCCCTATATATCGGGGAGCAAATTTTTTGGACGGGACTTTAAGGCACAAGTTCTTTGACGATAGCCACACCAGATCCCCGACCATAAACAAGGGGTTAGCAGAACGTCTTCTATCTGCCTGAGTTTTTTGTATGCCCTGGGACGCCTCTAGGTTCTTCTGAATCTGGGCCCAGACTGTGCACAGTTCCTGATGAACGACATCTACCTCAGAATTGTTGGAACTACCAGGTGAAATGGAGGAGAACCGTGGATTAAACCCAAAATTACAGAAAAAGGGGGAGACCCCTGACGAGTTACTGACCCGGTTATTAAGGGAAAATTCGGCAAGGGGAATGAAGGAGACCCAATCATATTGACAGTCAGAGATAAAACAGCTTAAATATTGTTCTAGAGACTGATTAGTCCTCTCAGTTTGGCCATTAGTTTCAGGATGGAAGGCCGAGGAGAAGGACAGATCAATCTCCAACTTTTTACAGAAGGTTCTCCAAAACAATGAAACAAATTGTACCCCTCTGTCAGAAACAATATTGACAGGAACCCCATGGAGACGCAGGATGTGTTTGACAAACAAGGTAGCTAACGTCTTAGCATTGGGTAGTTTCTTGAGGGGCACAAAGTGGCACATCTTACTGAAACGGTCTACTACAACCCACACCATTGACTTGCCTTCAGATGGAGGCAAATCGGTGATAAAATCCATGGAGATATGGGTCCAAGGTCTCTGGGGAATGGGCAAAGAACATAGTAAGCCCGCTGGTCGGGACCTGGGAGTCTTGGACCTAGCACAAATTTCACAAGCGGCGACGTAGGCCTTAACGTCTTTAAGCAACCCAGGCCACCAATAGTTTATGGCAATGAGATGCTTGGTACCCAGGATGCCTGGATGGCCAGATAGTGCAGAGTCATGATTTTCCCTGAGTACCCTTAGCCGGAATTGCAGGGGAACAAACAGCTTATTCTCAGGAAGGTTCCCTTGAACCTTGATCAGCCGCAATTTCGGAGACTAAGTCAGAATCAACAGAGGAAATGATTATACCTGGAGGCAAAACACATGCAGGATCTTCCTCTGAAGGAGGGCTGGCCATGAAGCTACGCGACAGGGCATCAGCCTTAATATTTTTAGACCCAGCCCTATAGGTGACCAAAAAGTTGAATCTAGTAAAAAATAACGCCCATCGAGCTTGTCTCGGGTTTAGCCTCCGGGCAGATTCTAAGAAAACCAGATTCTTGTGGTCGGTAAGGACCGTTACCTGGTGCCTAGCCCCCTCCAGGAAGTGGCGCCACTCTTCAAATGCCCATTTAATGGCTAAGAGTTCGCAGTTGCCAATATCATAGTTACTCTCAGTGGGCGAGAACTTCCTGGAGAAGTAGGCACAGGGACGGAGATGGGTGAGGGACCTTGTACCCTAGGACAAGACAGCACCCACTCCCAACTCGGAGGCGTCAACCTCCACGATAAATGGCTCCATTTGGTTAGGCTGAATCAGCACAGGGGCTGAGATAAAGCACTTCTTAAGGACCTCAAAAGCCTGGACCACCTCTGGAGGATTCTACCCCTTCAGGGGTGAGTGCACGACAGACAAACAGACAAGGGTACACAGAAGCTAAGGGAAATGGGACAGTTGCCCACGGCAACACAGTGAGCAACAAGAGTAGTGAACGAGCCGAGTCAAACCATGAGTGCACGAGGTACAAATCGATGAGCAGGAGCGTAGTCAGTAAAGCCAGGGTCAAAAATGAAGCAAGGTCAATAATGATAGCAGGAGCAGCAGAGCCAGGAAACAGAAAAGAATCACAGGCAAAGGAGGAGCCGGAAATGCAGGTATAAATAGACAGAGGGCGGGAGCTAGCTCCGTCTGGCCAGGCTGTGATAGGCTCTCCCACTCCTCAGCCTCCCAGCCTGACTGGTAGAAGATCGTGTCACTCTCTCAGGCTTAGGAGCAGGTGCAGACTGATTACCCACGGGCGTCGACACAGAAGCTGTGTCTGGCAGATCCTTTACACATACATTTGGCATACATAAAGCTCAGACATATAACACGTACAGCATCCCAGACAAATTCACAGAGATTCTCTGCTGCCCAAGAGACCCGAAAGAGACGTACTCCACAGAGGGAGGGAGAGATTGATTATAAACGCAATGGCTTACCCACCGGTTTTTCTCTCCCATTCTCCAAAGGGAAATTCCACGCTAGTTTCGGATCAGGCGGGTTTTGATGAGATCTCAAGTTCGATCTCCAACTGTGAGATTAATCCCCATCACTCTTGAGTTACTTTTCTCCATAACAGAATTTGACTAGGATTCATTCATATTTACAAAAATGACCGATCGGGAGATATTGCACATACAATGGTTTGATGTACAGAAATCTAAAATAGCTGTGAATGGAGCCTTAATTTATAGGTTCATGCCTTCACTTAACACACATTAACCAATCAGTTGATGCCAAGTACATATAGGTATAGACCAAAAAATACTTCCATATAAGGTAATGACTTTCTTCCTAATATATATAAATCCTGGTACTCATCAGTTTGGAATGCCAGATGATGTAATCTTTACCCTATCTTAGATGATAGGAAATACATTCACTTAAGAGAAGATTAAAAACATATCTAATACATATCTCAAACAATATAATGCAGTCATTTTATATAAATATTAATAAAATATAAATCTAACAGTTATAAGATTTATAGAATTACTCTGACACCTATTTTTATTTCAAGTTGTTATAGCTCTAATCAAACCACTCTTGGGTAGAGGCTACTATCTTACCACAGACAATTATTAAACTTCGCCACAATTAGCTGACAAGCTTGTAAAAGAGAAAACAGATGTGTATGGAACTATGCGAATGCACAGAAAGAAGTGCCTTAACCCGTTAGTGACCGGCCCATTGTGTTTCTACGTCGGTCACTAACGGACCTTATTCTGATGCCATAGACTTTTTACGTTGCGGCATCGGAATAAGTAAACAGAGCAGGGAGCTGTCAAATCTCCCTGCTCTCGGCTGCTAGAGGCAGCTGAGGGCTGGGAGCGTCCTTGCTCTGCCGGGTGAGATCGATATTAGTATCGATCTCGCCCGTTTAACCCCTCAGATGCGGTGCTCAATAGCGAGCACCGCATCTGAGTGGTTTTGGAGAGAGGGAGGGAGCTCCCTCTCTCTCCCACCAACACCCGGCGATACGATCGCCGAGTGTCTGTGTCTCTAATGGCAGCCGGGGGCCTAATAAAGGCCCCCAGGTCTGCCTGGAGTGAATGCCTGCTAGATCATGCCGCAGGCATGACCTAGCAGATGCCTGTCCGGATTAAACGGACAGGCAGTAATATACTGCAATACAAAAGTATTGCAGTGTATTATAAATGCGATCGCAGAATAGCATATTATAGTCCCCTAGTGGGACTAGTAAAAAAGTGAAAAAAAAGTTTAATAAAGTTAATTTGAAAAAAAATTTGAAAAAAAATGAAAAACCCAGCTTTTCCCCTTACAAAATGCTTTACTATTAAAAAAACAAAATAAAGTTAAAAAGTTACACATATTTGGTATCACCGCGTCCGTAACGACCCCGACTATAAATCTATTACATTATTTAACCCGCACGGTGAACGCCGTAAAAAATGTAATAAAAACTATGGAAAAATTGTTGTTTTCTGTGAATCCTGACTTAAAAAAAATGTGATAAAAAGCGATCAAAAAGTCGCATCTACTCCAAAATGGTACCAATAAAAACTACAAGTCTTCCCGCAAAAAAAAAGCCCTCATACAACCGCATCGGCGAAAAAATAAAAACGTTACGGCTCTTCAAATATGGAGACACAAAAACAAATAATTTTGAAAAAAAAGCGTTTTTACTGTGTAAAAGTAGTAAAACATACGAAAACTATACAAATTTGGTATCCTTGCAATCGCAACAACCCGCTGAATAAAGTTATTGTGTTATTTATATCACACGGTAAACGGCGTAGATTTAAGACGCGAAAAAGAGTGGCGAAATTTCAGGTTTTTTTCTATTTCCCCCCAAATAAAAGTTAATAAAAGTTAATCAATAAATAATATGTCCCCCAAAATTGTGCTATTAAAAAATACAACTTGCCCCGCAAAAAACAAGACCTAATACAGCTATGTCGACGCAAAAATAAAAATGTTATAGCTCTTGGAATGCGACGATGGAAAAACTTAAAAAATGGCTTGGTCATTAAGGTCTAAAATAGGCTGGTCATTAAGGGGTTAAGGGTTGCAAAGAAGCAAACTCTAGAAAGGAAACAATGTTGCATTCCAAAGAGTCAAAGTTTGAATAATGAGATGTAAAGATAAGGCTCCGTTCACATCTGCATCAGGACTCCGTTCATGGGCTCTGTCGGAGCTTTCCGTCAGGGGAACCCATGAACGGAATCTTAACTGAAACAAACGGAAACTTCAGGTTTCCGTTTCCATCACCATTAATTTCAATGGTTGACAGAACAAGTGCAAATGGTTTCTGTTTGTCACCGTTGTTTAAGGGTTCCGTCATTTTGAAGAAATCAATACTGTAGTCGACTACGCTATTCATTCAGTCAAAACGACGGAACCCTTAATTAATGGTGGCAAACGGAAACCATTTGCGCCGGATCCGTCAGCATTGAAATCAATGGTGATGCAAATGGAGACTTATGGTTTCCGTTTGTTTCAGTTAGGATTCTGTTCATGGATTCTTTTGACGTAAATCTCAGATGGTATGGTACCCATGAACAGAGTCCCAATGCAGATGTGAACGAAGCCTTAGAAAGATGTCTGCCTGTTATCCACAGTTCACAATTCAGATCTATTCATAGGCATTAGAGACGAAAAAAAAGCAAAAACCGAAAGTCGCTATGATTTATTACTATACCATAGGGGGTGAGAATAGAGCAAATGAACATCTCACAAGTTATCTAGTTGCAAAGAAAAGAGCCAAAAAGTAATACGTAAAACTGTTTCTGTACTTGTTTGACCAAGCCGCACTATATGTATAAAAGTACACATTACACCTACAGGTGTTTTTATAACATTCCATTGTAAATCCATAGGCATTAATATGGAAGTCAACCCCATTTGCAGCTAAAACCGCTTCCACTCTTTTGGGAAGACTTTGGAGTGCGTCTGTGGGAATTTTTGCCCATTCATCCAGAAGAGCAATTGTGAGGTCAGACAGTGATGTTGAATGAGAGGGTCTGTCTTGCAATCTCCGTTCTACTTCATCCCACAGATGTTTGATGGGATTGAGGTCAGGGCTTTGGGTGTGCCAGTCAAGTCCTTCCCCGCCCAACCATGCATTTATGGACCTTGCTTTGTACACTGAGGCACAGTCATGCTGGAAGAGAAAACACCTTCCTCAAACTACTCCTGTACAATTGTCCAAAAGTCTTGTATTTGCTGAAGAATTAACCCCTTCCCGACATCCGCCGTGTATATATGCTGCATGCCGGGAGGGGGCACACGGGCTGAGCCCGCTCCATAGGACGGGCGTGTTGGCTGTGTGTTTCACCTGACTCTTCCGGGTAACGAGCGGAATCCCGCTCGATCGCGATCCCACCCGTTTAACCCGTTAAATGCCGTGGTCAATAGCAACCGCTGCATTTAAATTACTAAAAACAGGGGGCAACCCCCTGTAATGTTCCAACGCCCCCCATCTTGAGATTAGGGGTGCCATAGATTGGCATGGCTGCCTGGGGCCTGATGAAGGCCCCCAGGTCCGTCATCTTTGTACTCTTATGAAGCCCTGCATTAATATTGCAGTATATCGTGCAAGCGATCTAACAATCGCTGTTAAAGTCCCCTAGGGGGACAAGTAAAAAAAGTAAAAACGTAAAATAAAGTTTTTTTAATAAACAAAAAAATTAAAAGTTAAAAAAAATACTTTTCCCATTTTCCCACAAGCACAATGTAAATACAATAAAAACAAACATAACTGATATCTACGAGCTTGTAAAAGTCTGAACGATTATAATATATCATTATTTAGTCCCCACGGTGAACGCCGTAAAATATAAAAAATTAAAAACATCAGAATTGCTGTTTTGTGGTCACTTCATCTCCCACAAAAAATGTAATAAAAAGTGATCAAAAAGTCTCATTCACCCCAAAATGGTACCAATATAAACTACAGCTCGTCCCGCAAAAAATAAGCCCTCAAACCGCTAAATCAATGGAAAAATAAATAAGTTATGGCTCTCAGAATATGGTGACAAAACTAAAATTTTATTTTTAACAATTATTTTTTTCCTTGTAAAACATAAAAAAAACTATATGAATTCGGTATCACTGCAATCGTATTGACCCGCTGAATAAAGTTAACATACAGTTTTTACCGCACGGTGAACGCCGTAAAACAAAACCACCCAAAATATTGAGGAAACACTGCTTTCCTATTCCACATCACAAATATTTTTTTTACAGTTTCCAACTACAATATATGGTACAATAAATGGTGCTGTGAAAATATACAACTTGTCCCGCAAAAAACAAGCCCTCATACGGCAATATTGATGAAAAAATAAAAAAGTTATGGCTTTTGGAATGTGGGGATGAAAAAACAAAGGGGAAATTCTGAAAAATGGCTTACGATTTCCCTTCACTGGAACTAAGGGGGCCTAGGTCAACCACTAAAAAACAACCCCATAGTTATATCACTTCTCCACCAATCTTTACAGTTGGGACAATGTAGACAGGCAGGTTACGTTCTCCTGGAATTTGCAATTCCCAGACCTGTCCATCAGACTGCCAAATAGAGAAGGCAGATTTGTCACTCCAAAGAACATGTTTCCACTGCTCCAGAG
Source organism: Rhinoderma darwinii (assembly GCF_050947455.1). Classification (NCBI taxonomy): domain Eukaryota; kingdom Metazoa; phylum Chordata; class Amphibia; order Anura; family Rhinodermatidae; genus Rhinoderma; species Rhinoderma darwinii. Next base: position 125,763,119 of record NC_134691.1, on the reverse strand, counting down.
TCTAGTGGTGTCGTACTTTACTCCACTCCATCCAACATTTGGCATTGTGCTTGGTGATGTAAGGCTTGCATGCTGCTATTCAGCCACTGAAACCCATGCCATGTAGCGCCCGTTGCCCAGTTTTTGTGCGGATGTTAATACCAGAGGAGGTTTGGATCTTTGCAGTTATTGAGTCAGCAGTGACTTGCCACTTCATGTCTGAATTGCTGTGGTTCCTAAATTCTTCCACTTTACAATAATACTACTCATAGCTGATCATGAAATATCTAGGAGGGAAGAAATTTCACGTACTGACTGCAATGGTGGCATCCTATTACAGTACCACATTCGATTTCAGCGAGCTCTTTAGAATAACCCATTCTTTCACAAATGTTTGTAAAGGCGACTACATGGTGCTGGATTTTATACACCTGTGGCAATGGGACTGAATGACACAACTGACTTCAATGATTAAGAGGTGTGTCCCAATACTTTTATCCAAATAGTGTTTATCCAAATAGTGTATGGGCCATAGTGTGTGATGCTATTACTGTTTGCATTATAAACTCAAAACACATAATTTATTAAATAAAATAAAAGCTATACAGAATTCTATTTTTCTCACCTGGAATATATTGGTATAATTATTTTTATGATGAATATTCTGCACTTATAACCATAATAATGAAATATGCTGTATCTTTGTGTCACAAGAAATTCTTAAAAATGTAGTAATTGGAACTAATAGTAGAGTTGATTAATATATTTTTTCAGACCAACATTTTTGTTTAAAGCACTGACATAATGATCAATGGATACAATTGCTTTGCTTCCTATTTACTGAGTAATTGGGATTATGTTAGAGAAAACATAATTTATCCTTCAAAACACTTGGCAAAACACTTTTTTTTTTGCAGAAACACTCTTTTTGCAAGTAGATCTGTTATTCTATGAACTTACATGTAGCCAATATGCTATTTTATTTTAATAAAATAAATAAGATAAAGGCTATGTAAATGTTTGAATGTGTTTTTTTTTTTAAATAAAAATGTGTATTAGTGTGTGTTAATAAACTTTATACATACATTTTATTAAAAATTATTTTTACTTTTTAAGATACAGCTACTCTGTATTCTCTAAACAGAGCAGCTGTATCATTCGCTATTCACTGAATCCTTCAGTTCCGCTGACCTAACGAGTTCAGTGACAGAAGGTCCTGCGTGTCTGTGACACACAGGATCCACCTGTAATCTATCACATCTAAGTTATGAACGCAGGATACATATGCAAACTATCACATCTAAGTTCATAACTTAGATGTGATAGATTACAGGTGAATCCTGTGTGTCAGAGACACACAGCACCCACTGACACTGAACCCGTCAGGTCAGCGGAACTGACAGATTCAGTGAATAGTGCTAGAAACAGCTGCTCTGTATAGGTGGAGCTACCTCACAGCCTCTGACGCTGTCCTATCGGCATGAAGCTGCTTCACACAGTGTGAGAGACTGAGGGGGGAAGGGAGATCACTTCAGCCATATCTCGGTCTGTGGACCACCTAGAACATCGGTTCTGGCAGCATATGAAAGATGAGATTATAATATAATCTAGCTGTGACACAACCAGAGATATCGCCAGTTGAATACACAGTCGGGAATGGAAGCTGTATACTATATGATCACACTGTGTTGCTGGGCAGAGAAGGGGGAGAAGCTGTATGATGATTGGACAGCGTCATACAGAAAACATAACACCACCCAGAGTGAAAAGAAAGAGTTACCTCCCATTGGCAAGTATAGCCAAATTAGCATATTTAGAAAAATGCACATAACTTTGCAAATAATAAACGTGGTTTTTTTAAAACAAATCGCACTGTAGTTATCCGCAGCGAAGCAGCTATTAGATTAGTTAGCAGATAATTGATAAACTGGTGACAGAGTTCCTTTAAGAAAAATATTCCAGACAATTTGGTTTATTTTTTTTTTTCTAAGTTGTATCTCCTTCATAATCCTTAACAAATGTCCATTGGAATTGTTTTTAACTAGAATTCCAGTATTCTAGAACAACTAGAAAACTAATACCAGTACTCAGAAATAAAATGAGATACTGATGTGCTTCAAATAGTTTTTCCTTCTAGTTAGAATGTCATTTAGAGGTATAATTGAACTATCCCTACAAATCTTGTGGGAATCACTTTCTATTAAAACTTTGATCAATACTTGGCATAAAAAGTATTGTGAAGATCAGAGAGCTAATGGTAAACAAAAAATAGAATAAAATTGGGAAGGACAATTAGATAATATGCCATTTAACCCTTTTCCAGCTACAATTCATATGTTAATGGTACAGCTCCATATACTAATGAACTTGATGGGCATGTGTCTTTTATTAACCATACTATGTAACTATGTAACTAATACATTGTGGTGAGGTTTTTCAAACGGAAATTCCGCTTGCGAAATGCAGCGCTGGGAGAAAGAAAATTGTTGATACTTACTCTCTCCCTCTTGTCTGCACGTAATCCGACCTCCTGGGATGACGTTGTAGGCCATGTGACGCTGCGGCCAGTGATTGGCTACAGCGGTCACATGGAATAAAATGTTTACACTGCGTTTTTTTTCCACAGCATGAGCATGAGATTTTCTAATTCTCATCCACTTTGCTGCTACTGTAAATGCTGTGAAATTTCCGCACAGAATTCCATTGCGGAAATTTTGCATTGGTTACGCTACGTATAAACCCAACCTTGTGACTAAATGCAAATAACCATACAGAAATAAACATACATCATAATACACCTTAGGTTTTTTTTAAAATAAAAATGGCACTAAAGTATAAGATTATACATTGTACAGGGTTTTAAATTGTGCCCAAAAATGTGCAAATGGAAACAAGAATTTACAACCTTGATGCCATTTTCGACGAGCAGTAATAATCTATTTTCCCTTCTGCGTCTAAGCAGAAGTGCCGCATACTAGATATGTCTGGTAATCCTGCCTTCCACACCTCCTCGTGTCACTGCCTGCCTAACGCACCGCCTCCTGCCATTGCCACCTCCCACACCATCTCCAGCTGCTGCCTCCTCCAACAGCACCTCCTGCACCAACGCCTGCCAGAGTAAGGGTATGTTCACACGCAAACGCAAAATACGTCTGAAAATACGGAGCTGTTTTCAGGCGAAAACAGCTCCTGAATTTCAGACGTTTTTGTAAGTACTCACGTTTTTTGCGGCGTCCATTACGGACGTAATTGGAGCTGTTTTTCAATGGAGTCAATGGAAAACGGCTCCAAAAACGTCCAAGGAAGTGAAATGCACTTCTTCGACGCAGGGAGCGTCTTTTTACGCACCGTCTTTTGACAGCGACACGTAAAATGACACCTTGTCTGAACAGAACATCGTAAAACCCATTGCAAGCAATGGGCAGATGTTTGCAGGCGTAATGGAGCCATCTTTTCAGGCGTAATTTGAAGCGTAAAACGCCCGAATTACGTCTGAAAATAGGCTGTGTGAACATACCCTAAGGGAACAGGAGTCTGGTAAGCCATGCAGGGGAAAGTTTTTAGTGCACTGCTTGAGATTAGTCATCAAGAACGTACTACCTCTATGGTAGACACCCCCCATCTATTGTTTTATTGCACTGTGCAGATGCTGTTTAGTGGTGGCAGACATTGCCCTTGCTGACGAACCAAACCCCCAATTACTCCGTACTTTAAAACCCCTCATGTATTGTGTATATTGCTTAAATATAAAGAAGGGTGGTTGTTAACCCTAGACCTGTGATTCTTAATGACATTTCATATAATGATATTTTAAGGATCCCAAATTCATTATAGAGTCCCCAACTAAATAACATAATAAGTTACAGATAAAAAAACATTCCTACTACTAATATAGTAGTTATATTCTTGTGCACAGGGGACAGTATTATACTAGATATAATCTTGTATATGTACAGGGTGGGCCATTTATATGGATGCACCTAAATAAAATGGGAATGGTTGGTGATAGTAACTTCCTGTTTGTGGCACATTAGTATATGGGAGGGGGGAAACTTTTCAAGCTGGGTGTTGACCATGGCGGCCATTTTGAAGTCAGCCATTTTGTATCCAACTTTAGTTTTTTCAATGGGAAGAGGGTCATATGACACATCAAACTTATCGAGAATTTCACAAGAAAAACAATGGTGTGCTTGGTTTTAACGTTACTTTATTCTTTCATGAGTTATTTACAAGTTTCTGACCACTTATAAAATGTGTTCAAAGTGCTGCCCATTGTGTTGGATTGTCAATGCAACCCTCTTCTCCCACTCTTCACACACTGATAGCAACACCGCAGAAGAAATGCTTCCCGATCTGACCACCTTAGACTTTTATCTTTGGGGTCATCTGAAGGCAATTGTCTATGCTGTGAAGATACGAGATGTGCAGCAACTGAAACTACGGATACTGGAAGCCTGTGCTAGCATTTGTTCTGCAGTGTTGCTATCAGTGTGTGAAGAGTGGGAGAAGAGGGTTGCATTGACAATCCAAAACAATGGGCAGCACTTTGAACACATTTTATAAGTGGTCAGAAACTTGTAAATAACTCATGAAAGAATAAATTAACGTTAAAACCAAGCACACCATTGTTTTTCTTGTGAAATTCTCGATAAGTTTGATGTGTTACATGACCTTCTTCCCATTGAAAAAACTAAAGTTGTATACAAAATGGCCGACTTCAAAATGGCCGCCATGGTCAACTCCCAGCTTTAAAAGTTTCCCCCCTCCCATATACTAATGTGCCACAAACAGGAAGTTAATATCACCAACCATTCCCATTTTATTTAGGTGTATCCATATAAATGGCCCACCCTGTACAAAGGGAGCAGTATTAGGCCGCTTTCAGATGGGTGTAATTTGCATGCCTTTTTTGTTCCCATATTATGGACGCAACCCCTGAACCTCTTTCAGTTCATTAGAACCAATGTTAAAGCATCGGTTGAAGCTATGATGCGCTAACTCCAGTTTTAATAAAGTGGCCTTATAGTAGTTATATTCTTATACATAGGGGCAGTATTAAGGTCGTTATAGTTTTATACACAATGCTGTATTATAGTAGATATATTCTTCACCATTGGGTGCGGTATAATAGTTATATTCTGGTACGTAGTGGGCAGTAGTACTTATATTCTTGTTTATAGTGGACAGTATTATATAAGTTATAAACTTGTACAAACTGTATACAAGCAGCAAACTACTCAATCAATCCATAAGTTATTGCTATATAGGGGTTTCCATTCAAATATCATGTAATAAAGTTACAATTTCATTTCATTCATTAAATTTTATAGCACAAACGGCAATTTAATGAAATGTCTTTTCTACCTTCGAGTATCACAAAAGTAGTTAAATTATTCAATTTATCTAATTGAGGTTTTAATATTTAATGGACTTTTGTTTTTCACCTTCCTCGGTGTAAAGCTTTTTTAATCCTTATCTGTTCATACAGGTGAGTATAACTATAAGAAATTGAATATTCTTTCAAATAAGAACCACTGAGGGACAATGCATTTCTTTAGCCTTGCTATGTTGTCATTGTGTTTGTGACATTGTGGCTGCCTATTTAAATCTATGCCACTTAAAATGAAAAGAATATGAGCTCTAATTCAGAACATCACTCAAAAAAGTGAACGTAAGCTAATGTCAGTTTGGAATCGGGTCATAAATTTATTGCTTTTTTTAAAAGCAATCAACGAGCTATCAAGCAATAAAGTGTACGAGATAAGTGCTTCTCTTCAAACAGCACAGTCACTGACAATGATATACTATGGTGATAGAAAATAGCAACAATTTCTTTCATACTACCTGGGCTGCCTGTTAAAATCCTTAACTGTTTTTCTATACAATAGAAAATGCCTACAACGTGATGTACACAATAAAACTAGATGTATTTATTGGCATGTATGTGGAACATACAGAGTTTCTAAATTAAAAATATATACACACTATACTGATCCAATAGTCACATCAACCTCTTATATATGTCATGTAGTGGAACATAAGACACATCTATATGTGTTATTCCACTTAAAAAAGAGCATGAAGAGAGAAAATGTCAGCATGCCATGAATATGGCTGCTAGGCATGCGGGAAACCATAGTAAAAAAAAATCTTATAGTTAAAACAGATTATAGGGACTTGACAAGGAGATCCACTATATGACACGTCTCTCCAACCCTTCATGAAGAATGCAGCAGAAACAAAACAATCAGCATTTCTATAAAATAATTTAAAAAAAGAAGATTGTGTATGAAAAGGATCACTTTAAAAATGCAGACTACCTAATGGTCAACATAATATTCATTGTAATACTGTAGGTAAAATCCATGGCCAAATCGGTAGGAAAATTCTGCAACAGATTAGCTACACACCTACTATAGTCTATGTGTAAATCTCCAACACCTAAGGCTGGGTTCACACGACCTATTTTCAGACGTAAACGAGGCGTTTTATGCCTCGATTTACGTCTGAAAATATGGCTCCAATACGTCGGCAAACAACTGCCCATTCATTTAAATGTGTTTGCCGACGTACTGTACCGACGACCTGTCATTTACGCGTCGCTGTCAAACGACGACGCGTAAAAAAGACGGCTCGTCAAAAGAAGTGCAGGACACTTCTTGAGATGTAGTTTGAGCCGTTTTTCATTGATTCCAATGAAGAACAGCTCCAAATTACGTCCGTAATTGACGCATCGCAAAACGCGAGTACATGCAATTACGTCTGAAATTACGGAGCTGTTTTCTCCTGAAAACAGCTCCGTAATTTAAGACGTAAATGCAGTTATCGTGTGCACATACCCTAAGTGTCATCTCAGATACATATAACCTAAAGGATCAGAGGATGGTATCATGTAAGCTCCACACAAGAAGGAAGTGCAACTAGACTAGGATAAGTCTAAGGGTATGTTCACACGGCCTATTTACGGACGTAATTCGGGCGTTTTTGCCCCGAATTACGTCCGAAAATAGCGCCTCAATAGCGCTGACAAACATCTGCCCATTGAAAGCAATGGGCAGACGTTTGTCTGTTCACACGAGGCGTAATTTACGCGCCGCTGTCAAAAGACGGCGCGTAAATTGACGCCCGCGTCAAAGAAGTGACTGTCACTTCTTTGGGCGTAATTGGAGCCGTTGTTCATTGACTCCAATGAATAGCAGCGACAATTACGTCCGTAATTGACGCGGCGTTCAAGCGCCTGCACATGCCGTTACGGCTGAAATTACGGGGATGTTTTCAGGCTGAAACCTCCCCGTAATTTCAGCCGTTACGGACGCCCTCGTGTGAACATACCCTAAAGGATAGAGCTAGAATTCATTTTATTGACCTTACAATTGAAACTTCCAGAAAAAGTAAGCACCTCTGGCCTATTGAAACTGGAATCTTCTGGCTCGTATATGCAGACAGATTTTTAGTAGTAAACTGCATAAAAAAAAGCCAAGTCAACATTTTCAATCCATCCACAAAAAGTAAATAAATCAGTTTTAAAATTTGAGATAATAAAACAAAGGTAAATAGGGATACTGAAGTTAAATGGGGAGTTTTTAGAGATATATTACATTAATTATGTAGTAAGTTTATACCCACTGTTAACAAAATGTCTAGGAATAAAAGGAAACAAAAAAAAACAGGGAAGTACTATATATAATAAGACAAAAACAAAAAGCATTTAAAACATTGAAGGTTGAGGGTCGAGAAAAACATTCCAAGCTACCAAATCAAATCAAGCAAGCAATATTAACCACAGAAAGACAAATCTCTAATGGCATTAACCCCTTGCAGCTGGAGACATTTTTATTTTTATTTTCTTTTAGTTTTTTCCACACTGTCTTCCAAAAGCCATAACTTTTTTATTTTTACATCGATTTAGCCATATGAGGGCTTGTTTTTTTGCAGGCAAGTTGTAGTTTTACAACATTATTTATTGTACAAGATAATTTACTGGGAAACAGGAAAAAAATCTTTGTGTGTGGAATTGAAAAATAGCAGCGATTGTTTTTTTTTGTTCTTGTTTTTACGGTGTTCAGTAAAAACTTAATTTGAACTTTATTTATTTGTTTGATTGATTGATTGATTGATTGATTGAGCTTTCATGAGGGCTTGTATTCTGCCGGATGAGCTATAGTTTTTATTTGGTACCATTTAGGTGCAATTTTTTTTATCAATTTTTTACATTTGGAGTAGACCAAAAAAACAGCAATTTTGTTATTTTGTTTTTACAGCCTTCACTGTGGGGGTTATATAATAATTAGAGATGAGCAAACTTATGATAAGTTCGGCTCGGCTGGTTCGCCGAATTTCATGAAAAAGTTTGATTCGGACCGAACTAGTTCGGACCGAACCTGTAATTCAAGAAAGCCCATAAAAATCGTGGCCATGATAACGGCACGGGCAGCCCATAGAAGTCTATGGAGCTCCCGTAATGACGGGTGGCTACATGTGTGCACCCGGCATGACGGCAGCATTGCTAGGCGACGTCAGTAAATAGTCACTGTCCAGGGTGCTGAAAGAGTTAACTGATCGGCAGTAACTCTTTCAGCACCCTGGACAGTGAATTCCGATCACAATATAGAGCAACCTGTAAAAAAAAAAAAAAAGACGTTCGTACTTACCGAGAACTTCCTGCTTCTTCCTCCAGTCCGGTCTCCTGGCCCTTGCCTTGGTGACGCGTCCCTCTCGACATCCGGCCCGACCTTCCTGGATGACGATACAGCCCATGTGACCGCTGCAGCCAATCACAGGCTGCAGAGGCCTCTGCAGCCAATCACAGGCTGCCGCGTCAGAAAAGAAGGTCGGACTGGAGGAAGAAGAGGGACTTGTCACCAAGACAACGACCGGGTACGTATGAAATGCTTTTTATTTTATTTTTAATCAGCAGCCTCTTTTCACTATCAGTGATTGATAGAGATAAGTGGCTGCCGATTTGTATAATATTTTTGACCGGGTTCGGTCAAAACGGGTTCGACCGAACCCGGTGAAGTTCGGATTCGCTGCGAACCGAACTTTTCCGGATGTTCGGAATGAAACCGGGTTCGGTTGTCCCGATTCGCTCATCTCTAATTGTGAGCAGTACTGCTCGCTGGCTAGGATGGGGCCCCCTCCTCTCGGCCGTTGCCTTGGTGACGCGTCCCTCTCGACATCCGGCCCGACATCCCTCGATGACGTTTCAGCCAATGTGACCGCTGCAGCCAATCACAGGCCAATCACATGCTGCAGCGGTCACATGGACTGTCGCATCATCCAGGGATGTCGGGCTGGATGTCAATAGAGGGACGCGTCACCTCTTGACATCCGGCCCGACATGCCTGGATGACGTTTCAGCCCATGACTGGCTGACATGACTGGCCTGTGATTGGCTGCAGCGGTCACTTGGACTGAATCTCATCCCGGGAGGGCGGGCTGGAGGAAGAAGCAGGGAGTTATCCGTAAGTAGGAACTTCTATTTTTTTTTTTCACGTTGATGTATATTGTGATCGGAAGTCACTGTCCAGGGTGCTGAAACAGTTACTGCCGATCGCTTAACTCTTTCAGCACCCTGGACAGTGGCTATCTCCTGACGTTGCGTACCGGAAAATCAGTGACTCATAAGCCGGGTTCGGTCAAAACGTGTTCGGCCGAACCCGGTGAAGTTCGGATTCGCTGCAAACCGAACGTTTCACGATGTTCGGACCGAACCCGGGTTCGGTTGTCCTGGTTCGCTCATCTCTAATAATAATATAATGCAATAGTTTGGAATTTTGAGGCAGATTTTGCTCCGCCTGCACGCTGATTTTCGTTGCGTTTTTCGCTTGCGGCCATTTTGCGCTGTGAAATACGATTTCTCTGCCTCCCATTGATGTCAATGGGAGGCCAGAGATGTGTCACATTGGGTTAGTGGACCCACTGGGCCATACCGCCTTGGCGGTATGGCAGCTGGACAACAGGGCGCAGGTTAAAGTTTATAGTTCGTATAGGTTACCTGTGGCCGTTCGGACAGTAGCAAGGCAGGCTCGGATGGGACTAGGCAGCAGGCAGACGTCAGGCGTGGTGAAGCAGGACAGACGCGGTATACAGAACAGCACGACTCTGGCTCAGCACGGCACATGACCAGGACAGCACGGGATACAGGGAACAGGAACACACCAGGAGACTATCGCATAGACAAACTTAGAGTACGACAAAAACGCTCAGGCATAGAAGCATGGGGCTGAACCCCTCTTATAGTCCAGGGCACTCATGGGCTGATACTTCATTAAAGTCCGGTGCGCACACTGCCCCATTAAGAGCGGGCACGAGCGTGCAAGTGCACGCTACGAGATCCGGCCGAGGTTAGTGGAAGTGAGCGCTGGCACTCCTGAGGAGGAGACTGGGGCCAGCGCTTGCTGACCCATGGCTGCGGCCATCAGGGGGAGAGTGAACCTGACGGCCCGCAGCCATGGACATAACAATATCCCCCTCTTACGCCCCCTCTTCTTGGGACCAGAGCAAGAGAGATACTTCTTCAGAAAAGTAGGAGCATTGAGGTTCTACTATGGCTCCCAGGACCACTGTTCAGGACCAAACCCCCTCCAATCCACCAAATAAAAAGTATTTCCTCTAACTCTCTTTGTGTCCAAGATCTCCTTAACCTCTAAGGTGTTTGAAGGGCCACTGGAGGCAACCGCAGGGCTAGGAGTCTTGGTAAAGCGGTTCAGAACCACTGGTTTCAGAAGAGAAACATGGAAGGAGTTGGGGATCTTGAGGGTAGGAGGCAGCCGAAGCTTGTAGGCAACAGGGTTGATCTGCTGCAGGATCTCGAAGGGAACCTGGGAGCAAATTTGTACGACGGCATCCTCAGTCTAATGTTCCTGGAGGACAGCCAGACCTTCATGCCAGGAAGAATCTGAGGAGGTTCTCTACTCCTTGTGTCCGCCTTCCGCTTCATGCGGTCGACCGCCAGCAGGATGGAGGATCGAGTCTGCTGCCAGATCTGCAGAAATTCCCCAAAAGCCGTGTCAGCAGTTGGCACCTCGGACGTAACAGGGCCCGGGAGAGGTATTTGGCCATAGACAATAAAGAACGGTGCCTTCTGTGTGGACTTGCTGGTGTGATTATTGTAAGAGAATTCTGCCCACGGAAGCAACTGCACCCAGTCATCATGCTGCTTGGAGATGAAGTGGCGTAGGTACTTCTCCAAGATCTGATTGATCCTCTCGACCTGACCATTGGACTGAGGATGGTAGGCCAAGGAAAAGTCCAACTTTATACCTAGGAGTCCGCAGAGGGATCTCCAGAACTTCAAGGTGAACTGAACTCCCCGATCAGACTCAATATGCTGCGGAAAACCATGCAGGCGGAAGATGTGTTGGATGAACAGCTTGGCCAGCAGATGGAAGACCGGTCAGAGGAACGAAGTGGGCCATATTTGATAATCGATCCACCACCACCACCCAGACAGTACTGCATCCGGCAGAGAGAGGCAGGTCAATAATAAAGACCATAGCTATATGCTGCTGGGAAGCATTGGGCACAGGCAATGGCTGGAGCAGACCAGCAGGTCTGGAGTGAGCAACCTTGTTGGCTGTAGATACTGAACAGGAAGAAACAAAGTCCATAATGTCCTTGGGCAGCGTGGGCCACCAGAAATGATGAGCAATCAGATCCCGAGTCCTACGTGTCCCCGCATGACCTGCCAGTCTAGAGGAGTGTCCCCAGTGGAGGATTCTTCCACGGTCAGCCAGGCGCACAAAAGTCCTCCCTGGAGGAATGTCCCCAACTTGAAGGGTATTGACAGAGACAATGCAAGATGGATCAATAATGTTCTGTGGAATCTCCATGATGTCTTCTGTCTCAAAAGACCTGGACAAGGCATCGGCCCTCACATTCTTGTCGGCCGGGCGATAATGGAGCTCAAACTGGAACCTGGTAAAGAACAGTGACCACTTGGCCTGATGAGGGTTCAGCCGTTGGGCCGTCTGGAGATAGGTGAGGTTCTTATGGTCCGTAATAATCAGGATGGGATGAGCTGCGCCCTCTAGTAGATGTCTCCACTCCTCCAGAGTCAATTTGATGGCCAGTAACATACCACATATCATTAACTTGCCCTTGGAGCCTCTCTGGAACAGGAGTGCACCAGCACCGACAGAGGATGCGTCCACCTCCAACGAGAACTGTAGAGAGACGTCTGGATGATGGATGATAGAAGCTGAGGTGAAGGCACTCTTCTTGCTATTGAATCCGGACTCTGCCTCAGGAGTCCACACATTGGCGTTCATGCCCTTCTTAGCGAGGTTAGAGATAGGAGAAGTCAGTGAGAAGAAGTTTGGAATAAACTGTCTGTAGAAATTAGCGAATCCCCGAAAGCGCTGTATGGCTCTCAAGCCTTGAGGGCGTGGCCATTCCAGGACAGACTTTATCTTTTCAGGATACATCTCGAGACCTCGATTCGAGACGATGTAGACCAGGAAGGGTAGGGCATCTTTTTAAAACACGCACTTCTCCAACTTAGCGTACAGACGATTCTACCTTAACCGCAGCAAAACTTGATGGACATGTCTCATAGGATCTGGAGAAAAAATCAAGATATCATCAAGATAGACTACTACAAAAACATAGAGGAGGTCACGGAAAATGTCATTAACAAACTCCTGGAAGACCGCGGGCGCATTACACAGGCCGAAGGGCATTACTAGATATTCATAGTGTCCATCACGGGTGTTAAATGCAGTCTTCCATTTATCACCCTGGCGAATCCGGACTAGGTTGTAAGCCCCCGCAGGTCTAGTTTGGAAAAAATCTTGGCATCACGTATACGATCAAACAGTTCTGAGATCAGTGGCAATGGATATTTATTTTTCACCCTGATCTGGTTGAAACCTCGGTAGTCACTACAAGGACGAAGAGAACAATCCTTCTTTTTGATGAAGAAGAACCCGGCTCCTGCCGGGGAGGAAGACTTCCGTATGAAGCCCCTCTCCATGTTCTCTTTCACATAGGCAGACATGGACAGAATCTCTGGCAAGAAGAGAGGATATACCCTACCATGGGGAAGGGATGCACCAGGAATCAGCTCGATAGGGCAGACATACGCCCGGTGTGGAGGCAATGTCTCCGCCTCCCTCTTGCTGAAGACGTCTGAAAATGCAGCATAATGACCTGGCAAACCTGCCAATGACCGAGGCAGTGAAGGCTGAGCTGAACGAATCTGCACCAGGGATCGGCTTTGACACTCAGGGCCCTACTGGAGAACCTCTCTAGAATTCCAGTCCAGGACTGGGGCATGTAGTCGGAGCCAAGGCAGGCCCAGTAACACAGGGTTAACAGCTTTGGATAGGACATAGAATGACAGAAGTTCGGAATGAAGAGCTTCCACTTGGAGCCTCAGCGGCTTGGTCACAGCTATAACTGGGTCTGGCAGAGGTAGTCCATTTACAGATGCATCCGTCAACGGCCTCTCCAGGGGGGTGGTGGATAATTGAAGAAGATCCACCAAGTCTCTACGCATGAAATTAGCAGCGGATCCAGAGTCCAGATACGCAGAGACCTGATGCGTTCTCCCACCGGACACTATGGTCACTGGTATGGACAATTTAGACGGAAGTCCTTTCTTACCCAAGGATGTCTCTCCTAGCAACCCTAGGCTTTGGGATCTTTGGGTACACAGACGCACAAGATGGCCACCGAGGCTGCAATATAGACAGAGTCCCTAAGTGCGTCTGCGTTGTCTCTCCTGGGTAGATAGCTTACATTGGTCCATCATCACAGACTCCTTATGAGGATAGACATCTGAGGACAGCAGGGGTTGCTGCAAAGTAGGGGCCAGACTAGGAAGGCCTCTCTCCCGACGAACCTCTTGGAGGCGTTCTCGGATCCGCATATCAATCCGGGCGGACAGAAGGATTATGTCATCCAGTGTAGACGACAGATCTCGAGAGGCAAGTTCGTCCTTAATTTTAGGAGACAGCCCATGCCAGAATGCAGCCACCAGGGCCTCATTGTTCCATAACAGTTCTCCCGCTAGGGTGCGGAAGTGGATGGCATACTCGCTCACGGAGGTGTCTCCTTGGCGCAGGTTAATCAAGGAAGCCGCTGCAGATGAGACCCGTCCTGGCTCCTCAAATTCCATGCGAAAAGTCCGGAGGAAGCCCTGGAAGTCACGGGCCTCTGGTCCTTGTCTCTCCCAGAAAGGGTTCGCCCATGCAAGAGCCTTGCCAGTGAGGAGAGAGATTATGAAAGCGACCCTTGCGCCATCAGACGAAAATGTCCTAGTATACAGGCTGAAGTGGATCTGGCACTGTTTCAAAAATCCATGACAGGTACCTGCGTCTCCATCATAGCGGTCAGGAATTGGTAAAGAAAAACGCATGTCAACACTGCCAGTAGGTGTAGTCTGAGGATCAACACTGCCAGGAGTTGTAGTAGGAGGAACGGCAGCTTGTGCCTCTCGACGTGCGAGAATGTTCAACGCCTACAGGAGTTGGTCCTGTCGAGAACGGAGGTCTAGCATATCCGCCCACATCTCTTATGACGTCGTCATGGTCTTGAATTTGACCAACGGGGTCCATGGCCTGAGCATTCTGTCACGTTGGTTTCGTGGAGACCCACTGGGCCGTACCGCCTTGGCGGTATGGCAGCTGGCCAACAGGGCACAGGTTAAAGTCTATAGTTCGTATAGGGTACCTGTGGCAGCTCGGACAGTAGCAAGGCAGGCTCGACTGGGACTAGGCAGCAGGCAGACGTCAGGCGTGGTGAAGCAGGACAGGTGTGGTATACAGCACAGCATGACTCTGGCTCAGCACATGACCAGGATAGCATGGGATACAGGGAACAGGAACACACTAGAAGACCATCGCATAGACAAACTTAGAGTATGACAACAATGCTCAGGCATAGAAGCAAAGGGCTGAACTCCTCTTATAGTCCAGGGCACTCATGGGCTGATACTTCATTAAAGTCCGGTGTGTGCGCCGCCCCATTAAGAGCGGGCACAAAAAATGTGTCAAAAAACTTCGGTTGAACTGACCCTTAGAGGTGATCTTATGTACTTGTATAAATAAACATATGTGTGGACAATACAAATACAACTGGCACATGATTTATTCTTTCCAAGGACTTTACAAAGAGAAAAGGGTTCTTTACAATTAGAGAAGTCAGATTATGGAAAGCACTGTCCCAAGTGCTAGTAATGGCAGATACTATGGCACCATCTAAAAAGGGCTAGATGTTTGTTTACTGATGAATGGCATTAAAGGTTATAGCTAATTTAGCGATGAAAGACGCATAATTGATTGAGAAAGGTTGAACTTGATGGACCCGTGTTTTTTTTTTCAACCTATGTAACTATGTAATAATTCAAATTTACAATGTTTCAGGTTTGATGGTTGCTTTATCCTGCTATTTTGTTAAAGAAAGAGATCTGCAGAATACATTGATAAGGGCATGTAGGCAATGTTACTTGTTCAAAGTGTATTTGAAACTTTTGTAAAAATAAAAAACAACAGAATCTTTGTTTAGAGACAGAAAAATAAATCCTTGCTAAATACTAACATAACAAGTATACCTAAATAGACTAGGCATGATGACTCAACATCACATTCTTCATTACAAAGACACAGAAAATCACAAAACAAACAAAATGTTAGTCACTTCACCCAAAAAGTTAATTTGCCTTTGATACACTTTAGTAAGTTAAGAATGGTTACATTAAGCTCTTTCTTTTTTAATATGTGGCGAGAAAATGTATCTAAAATTAAATGTAGGAAAATGCAATATTAGTTTATAATGTCAATAAAAAATTATTAATTGTTCATTATAATCCATCGTTTGTATAAAGTGTTATGTCTCACCAATAATGAAGCCACATACCATACTATACATGGGGCAATTCAATATAATAGAAGGTTATTTGCTATTATTGTGGTATTCTATGACGTTGACACTGCTCTATCGATATTTCCAGGCCAATTAGAGTTGTGCACAATCAGCCATTTTTGTTTGTGCAATTGTATCAGTTTTATAAAACATATTTATCAAGCCCACACCACTATTTACGACCCCTACATCGCCCCCAGGGGTCGTAAATAATGGTGTACATCACGCCCTACATCGCTCTTGCTAGTTTGGGAAAAAGCGTTTTTTAGCCACTTTTCCGTGCAGAAAAGTATAGATGAGCAGGTACATCTGGCCTGGCTTAGTATGATGTTTCCTTTCTGCATCATATTACAGAGGTATATATATGGAGACACTGTTTTTAATGTACAACGTATGTGTTTATTTTTTGAGTAGGCATACTAATGCAGAATAAATGGGAGGAGTTAATTGCTGTTACCCATTAACCCCTTCCCCCTGCATGCATTCTGGGCCCTATTGACCAAGCAATTTTTTTAGTTTTTCTATCGTCACATTCAAAGAGCTATAACTTTTTTATTTTCATGTGCACATTGCTGTATGGGGACCTGTTTTTTTGCAGGATGAGTTGTATTTTTCAATGGCACTGTTTTGAGTTATATAGAATTTTTTTTAAAAGAGTTAAAGGCAGGCACAGCATATATATTGCCACATACACTATAAACCACAGAAGCTAAACGACAAAAGAAGGGGTATGTATAAGGCAATGAAAGAATGTCATGTAATAACCATATGAATATCCAAAATATATTTATTAATTAATCAAGACTCAATATGCAAAACAGAGGTTAAAAAACATTTAAAATCGGCACAAAGGATGCCATATAAGAATCAATTGGAGGGGGGAGAGAGAGAACCACCATGATAAGCGGCAAAAAATATAATGACCCACACTCACCTAAACCCCTAGAGCAGACATGCAATGCAAGAGATAATGATCAAAGGACAAAAATGTTGCATCAAGTAAGCATAAATCAGCATGTCCTATATGAAGTCTGTGAGGGGAGAAGGAGACAGATACCCCACGCGTATCACCAACAAGTTGCTTCCTCAGGGGTTAGCTAGCAAATGAGTTTTAGAATGCTGCATATATAGGAAGATGGATAAAAATCAATTAACAATGCAATAGTGTGCACCCTAGTGCGCACTAACCTTGCTTCCTGGAACGAGCAGGTGAGTGCAATGATCAAAGCACACCTCCGTCCGTGCGCAGTGCGAGCCACAATCAAAAAATACAAAAGATAAGGGGAGCATTAAATCAAAAGGACAAATCAAAAGAAAAAAATTAATTACTTTCTGACTGACAATGAAAAATGCCTGTAAGATACCAATGTACGAACAATACACAAGGTTACGATTAAAGCTATAAAAAGAGGGGATTGTAGAGGTCCTGAAGATTTTTCTTATACTCTTTTCTTTATTTTCTAACGTCAAACGATGATCCTTCAGAGATATCAGGAAAAATTTAATGAATCCTAAGAGAGAAGACATCTTTAATATCTGAGTTCACAAATATGATATCATGCGCATTAAATGTGAGTACTAAAAAATAAAGAAGCAAAACATTGTGAAAAAGTGTCAAAATTAGAAAAAGAAAATTATGTATAATATATAAGTGTGAAATATGTGTAAATGAATATATAATGGTGAAAAAAAGAGATATGTGTATAAAGAATGTAAGAGACCTAGGTAATATAATAAATATAATAAATATGTAGGTCAAGAGTGAAAAATGGAGAAAAAAAAAATACATTTTAAACAACCAATTGTGTAAAAAAAAAAAAAAAAAACGTGATAGAATTTGATTATATTTTGTAAAAACCGGTATATAGCAATTCTTCATTAATGCCCCTGGGTGAAATACATTGAGTGTTATAAATCCACCTAGCTTCATGTTGCAGAAGCTTAGGGGTTAAGTTGCCTCCTCTGATATTAGTCTGTATATGTTCCAAACCAATAACTTCAAGGCTAGAAATCTTACCTTGTAAAAAGTGTGACGCCACCAAAATCAAAATTTTGTTTTGTTTGGCATCCCTGCCTGCCAATCTGATGGTAGATATATGTTGCTGTATTCTTTTACGCAATTCTTGGCTTGTTTGACCTATGTAGATCTTAGGACAAGAGCAGATAATTGCATAAATAACATTCTTAGTTCGGCAATTGATGTATGATTTAAGTGGGTATTGCTTTTTGTCAATTCGATATATGAATGTATTACTTACGAGGAACAAATTGACATATATTGCAATCACCACAAGCATATGAGCCGATGAGCCTAGTGCCTCTCCCCAAATGAGTTGTGGGTCTTAAGAAATGACTGCTTGTGACTTTGTCTCGCAAATTGCGGGCTCTTCTCGCTGTTAAGAGAGGTCTCGCAGTAATATGTGGAATCAATTTAGGTTCACATAATAGGATATCCCAATTGTTATTCAAAATTATGTTACTATCCATCCATTGGCTATTATAAGCCGTAATGATCCTCAAGTTGTTGTCCTTGGCACGAAATTTTGGTGTGAACGTCTGTGTTCTGTCGCTTTTTGCTGCTCTTGAATATGCCTTAGAGATTATTTTTTGAGGGTAACCTCTTGATTTAAATCTCTCGCTCAATTCCTGTGCGCACAGTGTAAAATCCTGTTCCTCACTACAGTTTCTCCTAATTTGAAGGAACTGCCCTGTTGGAATGCCATTTTTCAGATGTGGTGGGTGAAAGCTCTGTTAGTGTAATAGATTATTGGTGGCGGTCTCTTTACGCTAAAGGGTAGTCCGTATATGAGGTCCATGTATTATAATTTTTAAATCCAGGAACTCTACCATTTCTTTTGAGATTTTCACAGTGAGGTGTATGTCCCACAGATTTTTGTTAAGCTCTTCAATATATGTTCTGCATTCTTCTTCCGTACCCGCCCAAAATAATAGAATGTCATCTATATATCTTTGCCATTTGATGACATGTTGTTGGAACTTGGTAGACGGATACATTTGTGTCTCCTCCCACCAACCCAGAAAAAGGTTTGCGTAGGAGGGAGCACAACGAGCCCCCATGGCTGTGCCAGGGATCTAGCGATATAATTTTTTGTCGAACACGAAGTAGTTATGGCCAAGGACAAATTCAAGTAAGTCAAATAAAAAGGAATCATGCTAGAATTTTTTTTATTAACTTTTTTTAGGGGTGATATAAAAAAACCCAGCAATTTAGCCATTGTTTTATACATTTTACATTTACGCCGTTTACCATGAAGCGTAAATTTCAGGCTACCTTTATTCCATGGGTTGGTACGATTACGACGATACCAAATATGTATCTTTTTTATGTTTTACTACTTTTGCAGAATAAAAACACTTTTCAACTAAAATAATTTTATTTTGCATTGCTGCTTTCCAAGAGCCATAACTTTTTTCTTTTTCAGTCGCCATATGGGGGCTTGTTTTTTGCGGGACTTCATTGCTACCATTTTGGGGTACATGGGACTTATTGATTAACCTTTAATTATTATTTTTTGGGGGGAATTAAAAAAAATAGCAATTTTGTAGTAGTTTTTGATGTTTTTTTTACGTCGTTCACCTTGCGGTTTAAATAATATGCTAACTTTATTTTTTGGGTCATTACGATTGCGGGGATACCATATATATGTAGTTTTTATATTATTTTTACACTTTTACTAAATAAAACCATTTTTTTATCTTTTGTGTCTGTACCTTTTATTAATTTTTATTTCACATTAATTATTCTTCAGTCCCACTAGGAACTTCACTATGCGATCTTTAGATTGCAGATATAATGCTTTTGTATACTTAGTTTACCAAAGCAGTACAAAAAAGTGAGCAAGGAAGCAGCACTCCAAAGGTAAAGAAGGTTTATTCACCACCACATCTCGGTGCAACGTTTCACTCTCACAATGAGAGCATATGGCATATAGTATACCAAAGCATTACTGCCTGTCAGCTCCCTCCCTCTGTAAATTACTCAAATGCAGCAGTCGCTAATGAGCACGGAATTTGAGGGGTGAAACGGTTGCAATTGATGTAAACTTAGATCGCTACCGTTGGAGCAGCCGACAGCCGACCACCGGCTCCAGCCTGTACAGGACACCCATGCAGGACGTTGATAAGGCCTCAGTGAAAAGGCGGCGGCCTAGCATAAAGTCCCTTAATGACAACCGTGAAAAGGCGTATCGGCGGTAAGTAAGGGGTTAAAAATGCACAAACTTGATCTCCTGGACTCAGCATATTTTTCCACTTCTGCCTCGCTATATTCCAAGAGCCATAACGTATTTTTTTTTTGTTATTGTTGCTGTGTGAGGTGTGAAATATATACCATACATTTGCATCTCCGAATAATTTTTTATACATAAAAATTTTAATTCTGCCATTGTTTTTGTCTGTGGCATTTTGCAAAGATAAATATTAGCCATGGAACCCTCCAGCCATCTACCTCTGTGCTTCATATACCTTGGTGCTTCACCTCTTTACTGATCTTAGTGCTTCTATTTTTTGCATTGATCCCTTTTGTTGCAATGTTTTGCAAGGTAAGAAGTACTTAGTGCACTTACCAGCAGGTAACTCTTTGGGCTTCAAGTGAACTGTGTGACTAAAGCAATCTGTATTTTTTAACAAAGCTTCTGAGATTTAATTTTACTCAATCATATTATTATAAGACTATCCAAAATAATCTACAAAATAAGTAAACAAATTCACAATAATCTACAATATATCAGAATTTGACCCATTGAAGACAGGACAATATGGGCCGGATATGAGCAATGTTTTTATTTGGTCTATTGCATTCCGACTGTCATAACGTCTTCATTTTTTGGTCGACGTAGCTGTACGAGCTTTTGTTTTTTGCAGGACGAGATAGAATTTATTTAGGTGCCATTTTTGGTACCAATGCATTAGTGCTTAATTTATATTAATTTTTTGGCAATACCTGACACAGTCCATGAATATGAGTGCCACTGCTTCTGGGGGAAAAAAGCAGACCCTTTTGTTTAAGTCCGGACAAACCTTTTACAAAAAAAAATGCATAATTTTCTTATATCAAACATGCTAGAAAAAACTACTACCATTGTATTTTCTTGAAAACACAATCTGACCACTGTTTTTATATCATTTACTTTGATTTTATAATGAAGTTTCTTTACTTGCTTTTAATTTCATAAATCTGATAGAATTTAAATAAAACTAATATGTAGTTTGCCATGAGCAGCCATATATTGATTATCACTTTAATAGCACAAGGATGGCTTTTAATGAAAATAGAATACTGCTGTATAAGAAATAATAAAATTTAATTCTTAGAAATCAATTCCTATTTTTGCCATCTCTCGCCATGTCTTTCATCTTTTCTTTGTTTTTATAAGAAAAGAAAGCAAGAAAAGAGGGTACAATAGCATATAGTCAATGTTTGTAATATACTCGTGTATAAAAAAGATTTGATTTGTTGTGCCAATGAGTTTTGCAAACGTTACCTGTGCCTTCATGAAAGACTGAAGCTAACACTAATATTTCAAGGGAACATCCCAAGGGAGCATTGGAAGAGGCAACAAGATTAATTTTATGAAGCTATATTATATTTTATTGTAATGCTATGTGCACTGCACTGATTCCATGTGGCAAAACAAAAAAAGAAAGAATTTATAAACATTTTCTACTCCATACTGCAAAACAATGAAATGTTACTTTTGAGCAACTTTATGCAGTATTCAAAAATATCTCTATACAAAAAAAAGGAAAAAAGAGAATTAACTAAGTCGTCATTGTCAGATGCTCCAACACATTCTACAGCTCAGAATACCCGAATGAATAAAAAAATAAACATTAAATCATTTTAAACACTCTATCAAACAATTATTAGTCTTTTTTTTTAGTTCTTTATGCCTATCTGTTTATAGGGCTTTTAAGTATTTTCAACTGTTGGTTTAGAAAACTCATTTCCAAATACTATTATTGAATTCTGTGTTAATAAATGGGTGTCCACTATTCAGGACTGCCATCAATTAGCCAGAGTAGAGAGCAGCTACAAATAATGTCTCTTGCTCTAGGGGATAAATCATATATGTACATTAATGCCCATCAATATCACTGAATACTGTGTAATTCTTCCTTTTCCCTGTGGTGATGCTGCAGTAATATCGAGCACTTGCTGCCAAGTTCACCAACAGATTAAAGCAGCGGGACATTCTGTGATCAGTCTATCATTGGGAGACCCCTCTAATAAAAAGGTATTCACCAAAGCAGATAACCTTTTTTAGTGTCCAGGGACAAACATAACATTTAACTTCTTCAGAGACAGACACTGTTAAATACTAGGAAAATACTAGTGCTGAAAATGCCTTTCTTTTTTGGGTGAGAGCTTGTTCCAAGTTTTTTAAAAAAAACAAAAAACATCTATAATTAACTCATGAGCTTTAAATACAGTCAGTTAAAAGCTAAATATTACTTTATTAATAAGCATAAAGCAACACATAAAACTGACAAATCAGAATAAAACTGACCTAAAGATATATATACCTGATACCATTTCAGACTGGTATATCTTACCCCAGTCTAAGTAAACAGGATAGTTGGAGTAATTTGTGCAAAATTTATTAAAGGACGCATGCATTTTAACATATTTGGTGCATTTTGCAGTTTCTGAAAGGGAGAAAAAAAATTTGCCCATCCACATTTATAATCTCTTTCCAAATTTTGCAAATGATGTAAAGAGTCACAAATTTTACTGCAAATTTGTTGCACGTTGCAATTTGCGGCTTTTTTTTTATTGCAGCTTATACCTAAATCTGATGTAAACTTCATGATAAATGGGCCATTGTCCCTAAAAGTGAAGGATATCAGGTGTGTGTGTGTGTGTGTGTGTGTGTGTGTGTGTGTGTGTGTGTGTGTGTGCGTGCGTGTGTGTGTGTGTGGGAGGGGGCACAAGCCATGTAAGTTAAATGTTAATCAACAATGTTATGTCACAAAGGTACATGAAGTCTAAAAGTCATGCAAAAAAGTAAAAAATATCATGCAGATCTCATACGTATACCTGCAAGTGCAAAATACTGCACAATATTTACAATTTTCAGCAAGCTTAGGAATATTAGGACAACACTTAAACCAAGAAGTCAGGGTATGTTTACACAGCTTATTTTCCCGGGTGTTTACGGCCAGAAAAACAGCGAAAAATACAGAGTCTGAACGTTTCCAAACATCTGCCCATTGAATTCAAATGTGTGGCAAACTACTTCAAACGTCAAATTACGCCTCCCATTGATTTCAATGGGAAAAAGGTTGGTTTGTTCCCACTGGGTGTTTTTTTACTCCTCGTTTTGTAAAAATGGCGCGTAAAAAGATGCCCCGTAAAAAGAAGTGCATGTCACTTCTTCAGGCATTTTTGATGGAACAATTTCCCATTGAATTCAATGGGAGGCGTAATTTGACGTTTGTAGTAGTTTGCCACACATTTGGAGCGTAATTTGAGGCATTTACGCCTCAAATAACGCTTCACAAAAACGTCAGAAGTTTGGAAGTCTCCCCAAGGGGTTTTGCCAAAGCAACCATTTTCCAAGGTGCGTTTATGGTGGAACTTGCATTTATCTGCCAAAAACTGTAGGATCCCCAATGGCACCCAGACCGTACCGGAGGATGCACATAGATGTGGATGCACTGATCTCCGAGGTAAGGAGCACCTTAGACCAATTAGGTTTTTTTTTATCCTGTATCCATGTTTTCAGGTCTTAAAATGTTTGTTTAAAGTTGCCCACACTACGCAAGTACAAACTTGTGTCTAGCTACTTATTTTAATGTGTTCATGAAATGTGTGTGTAGTAATATACGTTAATAATAAGAAGAATGTTTACATGCCAAAATGCAATTTATAGAATGTTTCCCAAGCTAAATAAACCTGAAAAAAAAATTTTCACCTATGTAAAGATGCCATTTGCCTCACTCACAATTCACGGCCTATCTGTACCAGTTATTTACTGTACCAAATATAATTTCTGTGTTAATTTCCGGACTGTGTTTTTTTGAAAATTCGATAACAGGATTCCGTTAGTTTAAATGGCCATGCACACTTTTTTAGAAAATACATTATATTTGTGACAAGTGTTTTGTGTTGTAAAGTTTGTTCCAAATGTTCACTCTATGTGCTTAATTCAAGTTAGGAATTGCATTCCTTTGCTCTGTATTTGGAGCAGAGCAACGCAAAAACACGACCCAATTGATGCTTAGTATAGTAGCAGCGGCCTACATTACGCATTTTAATAACACACTAAGCTTAACCCCTTAATGACCGGGCCTGTTTGGGCCTTAATGCCCAAGCCAGATTTGTTAAATCTGGTATGTGTAACTTTATCAGAGAATAACTCAGCGAAAGTTTTGAATATCCAAGTAATTCTGAGATTGTTTTTTCGTCACATGTTGTACTTTATTTTAGTGGTAAAAGTAGACTGATACGATTTACGGAAATTAATAAAAAAATAGAAAAAATGAAGAAATTTTGTAAAAATGATCATTTTTCCCTATTTTTACCGGCAATATGTCACATATGTACATACATACAGTACAATTTTTTTTATTAAATATATATTTCCATCTCTTTACTCTATTTTGGTAGCACTTTTGAAAAAAAAAATTTTTTTTTTGAGCAATTTAGAAGACTTACAAGTTTAGTAATAATTTTATACATTTTGAAGTACATTTGGTTTTCCTGCACCAAGCCAGGTTTTCAGAGGCTCATAGGTGTCAGAATGGTGGAAACCCCCACAAGTGACCCCATTTTGCAAACTACACCCCTTAAGGTATTTATTAAGGGGTGTTGTAAGTATTTTGACCCCACAGTTTTTTTTGTAAGAATTCATGCAAAGCAGTCATAAAAAAATATAATCTCACTATTTTCATAAAAGTATCAATTTGAAGACCGATTTCTGTGTAAAGCGACCATAAGAATGAAGAAACACACCCCAAAATCTATCACCCTGTTTCTCCTGTTTTCAAAAATGCCCCCATTGTGACTCTAATGCATTGCCTGGACACACAGCAGGGCTTGAAAGGAAGGGAGCACCCGGAGGCTTTCAGGACTCATATTTTGCTTGAAAATGTTTTAGGCCCCACTGTATATTTGGAGAGGTTTTGAACTACCAGAACGATAGAAACTCCCCATAAATGACCCCATTTAGAAAACTAGACCCCTTAAGGTATTTATCTAGGTGTGTAGTGAGTATTTTGACCCCACAGTTTTTTGCTAAATTTAATGCATAGCAGGTGAAAAAAAATAAAAAAATCACTTTTTTCATAAAAGTATCACTTTGAAGACCGATTTCTGTGTAAAGCGATCATGAAAATGAAGAAACACACCCCAAAATCAATCACCCGGTTTCTCCTGTTTTCAAAAATACTCTCATTGTTGCCCCAATCTGCTTATTAGACGTGTGGCTGGGCCAAAAAGAGTGGGAACACCCTTTGGCTTTCAGGGCACAATTGAATAAATTCTAGGCCCCATATCATGCATTTAGAGGCGTTGAGCTGCCTGAACAAAAAAAAAAACCACGCAGAAATGACCCCATTTTAAAAACTAAACCCCTAAAGGTATTCATACACATTTATTTTTTATTTCAAGAACACTTGTGGGGTCCATGTTCTGAATAGACAGATGTGGGCTCCTGCACAATAAACTGTATTCATTTGTGAGTGATCAAGTCCTGGATTTAATTGTCCAAGAAATGTATAAAAAAAAAAAAAAAAAAAAAAAAGGGGAAAATTAGTTTTACAGTCTGAAATAAATAAACCTCCCCATGAGAATCCCTCCCTCCCTTGGAAAGCTCAGAAACGAAAAATAAAATATGAATAAATGAAATTGACTCCCTAAAAAGAATTCCCCCCACCCCACCCTTTTTGGTGTTCCCTAAATTATAGATAAAATTAATAATTAGAAACGGTGTGGTAGGTCTCAAAACAGGGGTAGTTGCACAGGCCTGGATTTGAAGGGCACATGGGGCAGTAAAACCGGGTATCCCTCCTCCTTCCGTGTTTACTGCACACCTGGCATCTCCTTTGGGGGTATTCCTTACTCTCAGTGGCAGGGACGGGGTGAAGGAAGTGGCGCTCAGTGAGCCTTTTGACATCCTCTGACTCGAAGGAGTCTCTAGGTGCGGGGGAGTCAAACAGGAGGTGCTCTATAATTTTCTCCTGATACTGGAGAAAACTGAGCGTTCCCTGGGTCTTATAGAGCACATAACTGTTGTAAGTGGCCATCTGGATAAGGTAGATCGCTACCTTTTTATACCAGGCCCTAGTTTTGCGCTTGACCAGGTACGGTTGTAGGACCTGGTCAGATAGATCGACTCCCCCCATGAACTTGTTATAGTCCACCACGCAGACCGGTTTCCTCTTATCAGAGGTAGCGCCCCTCTCTCTTACTGCCACTGTGGTGTCCTCGTGCACGGTGGAGAGCATGTACACATCCTTTTTGTCACTCCATTTTATTGCGAGCAACTGGTCACTGGTGAATGAGAGTGACGCACCCCTTACTAGTCGCCTGGACACCAGCTGTTGAGGGAAGCCGACTCTATTTTTTCGTACCGTCCCACAGGCCCCTGTATTCGCAGCATGGGGGGACTTATACAGGGGGACACTGGTGTAGTAATTGTCGGTGTACACATGGTACCCTTTCTGTAGGAATGGCACCATGAGTTCCCAGACAATTTTCCCACTAATGCCAATATCCTCTGGGCATCCTGGGGGATTAAGGTGGCGTTCCCTGCCCTCATATATAAAAAAGGCACAGGTGTAGCCCGTTGTGCTCTCGCACACCTTATAGAGTTTCACTCCGTATCGGGCTCTTTTGGAGGGGATATATTGGCGAAACGATAGACGGCCCTTGAAGGCCATAAGGGACTCGTCTACCGGTATTTTTTGGCCTGGGGTGTACAAATTCAGAAAAGACTCAGATAGGAGGGAGATGAGGGGTCTCAACTTGTTGAGGCGATCATGGCCTGGGTCACTTCTTGGGGGGATTTGGGAGTTGTCCGAGAAGTGCATGAAGCGCATTAGCGTCTCATAGCGCGTTCGGGTCATGACAGCAGCAAATACAGGGGTGCTATGGATAGCGCTAGTAGCCCAGTAGGAGCGGATAGACGTTTTTTTTACTATCCCCATATTTAGGGTAATTCCCAAAAAATTTTTCATTTCACAGACGGTTGTGGGGATCCATCCTCTGGAATAGTAAGAACTGGGATTTTGGGTGACAAATTGCCTGGCGTATAAATTTGTCTGCTGGACGATTAGTTCCAGGACCTGATCGCCTATAAACAAATTAAAAAAATTATAGGGGGTAAAATTTGTGACATCAGAGTTGATGCCTGGAGTCGCTGTAAATGGCGGAATTTGGGGGGAGAAAGAAACTGCAGGATCCCACATGGCGGGAGGGACTGCAGTACTAGGCCCGGCTCCTGACGCCTCACCGATGACCGCTGTGTCCACCACCATAGGGCTGGGGGGTCCAGTGGCAGAAGCAGAACTTGTGTCGCTTTCTGAGCCAAGTTCTGCTTCTGACGCAGTGTCTTTATCACTGCCGGAACCGCTAGAGCACAGCATGGCGTATGCCTGCTCTGCAGAGAACATTCTGCGGCTTCTGTGGTTCATTATTTTATAACACTAAACTAACAAGTAAATTTTTTTTTTTTTTGTATTTTACTTTTTTGGGGTATTTTTTTTTTATTTTTATATAATATAGACACAACACTAACGTAAAAAAATAAAAAAATACGGTAAACCGCAGTTAATTACAGCAACTAAAACTAATTCAGCGGGGAAAAAAAAGAATTACGGAGATAACAAGTAATTACGGGTAATCTGGCGTGATTACGGGTAATCTGGGGTGATTACGGGTAATCTGGGGTGATTACGGACAATATCGGAACACTGGCGAGTACGTATGTGGTGTATTTCACAGTATAATACAGCACAAGATTTCTATAGTATTTCTCTCTCTCCTCTCACAGATCAACTACAGTGAGAGGAGGGAGGGAAAGAGCACAAATCTTGTGCTGTATTGTGTAAATATGGGACTATGGTCACTGTGATAGGTATATCACAGTGACCATATGATCAGGGACCAATTATCAGGGTCCCTGATCAGTTTCTATGTACAGGCAGAATAGCTGCCTTATGTCACTGCGCATGCGTGCGCCATTTTCTTTTTTTTTCCCGGCAGTTAGGGACGGGGGGGGCACAGGGGGACGACGGGGGACACGATCGGAGGCAGCAGGGGGCCTAAGAAGCAGTTTTTTTATCTCCTCTCACCAAACATACATGGTGAGAGGAGATAAAATCATAATTTGCTGAGGCACATTTATTGTAACGGCGGTCGCCGGTATTCGTTGAATACCGGCAATCGCCGGTATGGGGACCGCAAACAGCGGTCCCCAGTCACTGCTCCCAGCCCTCAGCTACCTCCGGCAGCTGAGAGCAGGGAGCTAAACCTCCCCCCGGCGGCGCTATTTTATTCCGATGCCGCGACGTAAAAAGTCTATGGCATCGGAATAAAGCCCGTTAGTGACCGACGTAGAAACACGATGGGTCGGTCACTAACGGGTTAAGCTCTAAATTTTTTTAAAGTGTTTTTGTTATTAGAATCAATAGCTTTGCATGTTGAACAATGGTTTCTGTTTGTTATTTGCCCGAGGCCAATAAACAATGCCTGTGGCTACAAAACGGGCCTTTGATTAACGTTGTTTTTTTTATTTTTATAACATTGATATATTTATTTCTTTTTCATAGGTGCAGGCATCATTCTTTGGGGAAAAGGGCTGTCCGGATACCGCAACAGATCGCTATGGCAGGATTCGTGGGAGGAAATTTGTCTTGCGCTGTACCCGAACTGGGCGGACCGCACAAGCCAGGAGCAGGGGGAAATTGGTGAGTTTTGGACTATGTAAACATAGGTTATTCTAATAATAAATGTTGTTTGAATGGTAAATAGTGTGTTTTGCCCGAACAATGTTTTTGTGATGGCAGTCTGGAACACCTCTGAGGAGCCAGCAAAATGTTACATGCATACACACGCATCTTAGCTGTGTTTGTATGCCAAATTTGCCTAATTTTCAAAACTGACTAATAAAGTGCAACTTGAAGTAATGGATCTTATAATGTTTGGTGTTTTACTCGTTTGGCTTTATTATTTGACAGAAAAAGACTGGGTGGAAGAGTGTGCAGGACCGCTTCCAGAGGCATCTCAAAAAGGCAGAGAGGAGTGGGTCCTCCCCCTCACAAAGTTCATAGTGTCCGTTCCATCAGCAGCTGCTGTTCCTCTTGCCCTACAGGGCACTCCGCCAGTAAGTTTTAGGAAAATTTAACTGTAAAGCAAATTATTATTTTTTTCTCAGGATGTTCATTTTAAGCCATATCTTAACATCAATACGTTGTTTTAATATATGTTATGTTTCGAAACATAACCAGTTTAATGTGGACTTCAGACAATCATTCAGACAACTATTGTTCCTTTTGTGATTTCTCCATGGTAGCTTAATTGCATGCTCAATACAGTCTAGGCACATAAACAAATGTTAATTTTGTCACTACATTCGTAATGCTATTTTGCATGGTAGCATACTCGCATTTGCTTGTTCTTCTCTCCTAGGTGCTAAATTTATGAAAGTGATTGATTTGTGATCAAGTTACATATATTATTTTTTGGTTGGTTTATCGTGGGTGGTACCAAACTATTTGGCTAAAATAAACATGCCAGTAGGAGAGACTTCCGGGGGCGGGGCATTGTGGATGGCCGCTTTTAGATGGAGCTCCTTCGCGGCCTACCAGGATCCACGTTGTATCACCGCCATCACGGCCGATGACCGCTCCTAAGGGCTTCTCCTGGACTCACCGGGTCTGACCACCTTGATGGAGCTCCTCATTTTGCTCTCCTCGTAGTCCTGGGAGGTGTAATGTCAGATCACAGCATCCGACCCCAGCGGCGGCCGCCATCTTGGAGGATCCTCACCGGCTGCTGATAACGCCGGGGGCCTGCACCTCGGAGGAGAAAACCGGCCTTAACGTGAGAGGTGACTCCCGTCCAGGCCAGATATTTTAGTTGTCCGGTGGCAGGTACATTCTTAGCTCCCGCTATTTTGGGAGATACTGCCGGCTGAAGACACCACGTGGGTCAGCACCGCAACGGTGCACATCAGCTTCCATCCTCTGGACTGTGTGCCATAGCGGGCATATAGGTAATGGGCCGTTATGTCCCCAGACTCCTGCAGCTACTGCCATCCTGAATTTTGAGCCCCTGACATTCTTGGCCACCGAAGTGGTAGCAGAGACCCGCCATTTTCCTTTGTATCTGCCTGCATTGCATCTTTGTATAACCCTCAAGGTTTCAAACCACTACACTGGGGATATCAGTGCTGAAACGTTCAAAAGTTTTGTTTTGGCACATCTCATACAGAGGCTGGATAGTCTTGTGACTGTTTATTTTTCTTACTATAACTCGCTGGAGGTTCAGCGCGGCCCTCCTGTATTCACCATGATTTCACATGCTTAGGACTGCAGCACCAGTTTCCTAATGCCTCAATGATTATGTGACACATCACTGGAGAGCTTCCCCATCACAACCTTCTGTTTATGCCCACAGCACCCCCTGGTGCTCGCCCTTCTCCTCATGGTTTGGGGATTGTGTCATGGACAAATATCTAACAAAATCTACAGAAGGGAGATCCACCCGCTCTCAGATTTCTCAGTCGTCTGACTTCTCCCATCTTCTGGAAATGCAGAAGTCCAAAAGCAGCACCAAAGGGGACAATCAGGCTATCAAATCCTCGTCTGCCAAAGGCTCATCACCACGACCTCAGTTCTCATCAGAATTGTCGATGGGAGGGGTCATTACGCCACCAAAGTTGTCTCCACAATATAGTCTGCAGTACAGCGGTGAGATGGACAACCACCAAGCCACCCTGGTAGCTCAAGAGGTCTCTAAAATGTTGTTGCCACTTTTTGACAAAAGACTGGAGGTAGTGCACACTTCTATTAATGCAGTTCTGGCACAAATTACATTGCATTCCCAAAGGATTGCGGACTTGGAAACGAGGGTTGTAACCTCAGACACCTCGATATCAGCAATGGAGGAAACAGTATGGAAAATCCAAGCCTCTAATCAAGAACTAAGAGACAAGCTGGATGACCTGGAGAACCGGGATAGACGTAACAACTTGCGTTTAGTGGGCATCCCGGAAAAGGTGACTGGTGAACAACTGCTGGATTATCTTTGTAAAGACCTCCCTAATGCTCTGAACATCGAGCTTGGCGGTGACTCGCTCATGATAGAAAGGGCACACAGACTGGGCCCTCCAAGAACTGGGTGAAATGCGGGGGATGGCAGACCTTGTCCGGTGATCGCCAAATACTTTCACTGGGCGATAAAGGAGAAAGTCCTAAGGGCCTACAGACAACAGAGGGAACTACTCATCCATGACTCTAAAATCCTAATCTTCCAGGACTACTCGGCAGTGGTCGCTCAGAAACGCAAAGCTTTTGCCCCAATCTGCAGTATACTGTATGACTGGAATACTCTGTTCCAAATCCTGTTCCCAGCCAAATTGAAGGAGCAGGATGGTGACTATACACTCATCTTTGAGGATCCTTTACAGGCCAGAAGACGACTTCGCTTGGAAGAAAATTGTGCAGAGTGACTAACGTTTTTGAAACGGGAATGCTCGTACACTTGGCATATGGACATGTGCTTACCATTCTTCTAGTTAAAAATTGTGACTTATAGCTGTTCTACCTCTTTGATGGCAAATATGTTGTTACCCAAACCCGGGTATCGACGTTGTTTACATGTTTATTTTGTGTTTACCATTCTCACTTGTGCTAAACTCTTTTGTCTTGCAGACCATTGAGGGCATGGTTCTCGCCGCTACACACACCACTGGGATTAGGCTGGGCACGCGGCTTGCTGGGACCGCGGGGTGCAGCCGGATGTTTCGTAATCTGACCTAAATACAACTTCACGACACAGGATGAGTACCCAACATACGTAAATTCCTGACACATATCACACTTCCCCCTATATCCGATTCCTCCCCTGGAATGTGGATGGCTTAAAGATGCCCTTGAAGAGGAAGAAGGTGCTCAATCACCTTAAACGGCTCTCACACGATATTCTCTTTTTACAGGAGACTCTTTGGAGATCAGGCACACAGAGCAGATTGATGGCCCCCTGGTTGTATGATTGCTACTCAGCTTTGCATTCTTCCTCTTCAAGGGGGGTGGCGATCCTTTTTAGAAAAGGCTTGCGATACACACTGGAAAGTTCAATAAGTGACACACAGGGTAGATACCTCATTTTACATGTAAAGATAGCTGATATCCCTTATTTGTTGGTTAATATCTATGCTCCAAATCATGATCAGCAGGCATTTTATCCAGAAATTCTTCAACTCATACTGGGTCTCCCTAGACATAGCCTAATTATTGGGGGTGACTTTAACTTGGTGCAATGTCCCACTATGGATAGGTCCCCCCCTACCCCTCAGTCTCAGGCTGCCGCTTCCTCTCTTGCTCTCTTCATGGATTCGCTCAATTTATGCGATCCCTGGAGAGCACTGGATGAGGGAGCGCGTGAATACACATGCCACTCGGTTGCTCATAATTCCTTCTCGCACATAGATTATTTTCTAATATCAACGTCCTTGTTCTCCCATTCTTCCTCCCGAATTCACCCCATCACCATATCGGATCATGCCCCGACCACTATGACACTATCAATCTCACACGCCTCACCAAAAAATAGAATATGGTGTTTTCCCGCTTACTTGGCAGAATCCGAGGAATTCAAACAATATCTCTGCTTGCACTGGGGCAACTATCTAGATGATAACTCCCCCCATGTGGAAAATATACCGCTTTTGTGGACGACGTCCAAGGCAGTGATGAGAGGGCATATTATAGGATATCTGTCCCGTAAGCGGAAAATACGGAAAGCCCATTTTGATGCCATATACAAGGATCTACTAGTAGCCCAAAGAACTTACATAGATGATTCTACCTTGCCCAACCAACAGATTTACTAAACGGCAAAACATTTATTAGACGCTTTTATCCATACTGAGTCACATTGGCAGGTTAAATCCACGGATAACAGGTTTTACAGATGGGGGAATAAAACCGGTAAGCTACCCGCGACCCTCGCAAAACAAAAGCATCCCTACAAACTTATTTTGTCCTTATGTAAACCTCTTACAGGAATAGTCTCTACTGACACAACAGAAAAAAGCACTGTTGCCTTGCAGCGCTGGGGTCCTGGGTTCAAATCCAACCAAGGACAACATCTGCATGGAGTTTGTATGTTCTCCCTGTGTTTGCGTGGGTTTCCTTTGGGTACTTTGGTTTCCTCTCACACCCTGAAAACATACCAATAGGGAATTTAGATTATGAAGGACCTCTGTGCAGTGCTGCGTAATAGTTGGCGCTATATAAGTAACTTAAATAAATTAATAGCAAACATTTTTACTAATTACTATGAAGATCTTTATAGAGCGGCCCCGGCCTCTCCCCCAGGACATTAACTCCTTTCTGGACATGGTTGAATTGCCCTCCCTCTCTGAAGAGCAAAAAACTTTACTGAATGCTGAGATACAGGAGGAAGAGGTGAAGCGAGCTATTTCGTCAGCCTCTAATGGTAAGACTCCGGGTCCAGACGGATTTTCATCAAAATACTATAAAATGTTGGCACCTCAGCTGGTGCCCGTTTTGACTAATTTATACAATGAAGCATTTTTGCACTCCATGCCCATTGACCATTTCACGGAATCGCGCACAGTGCTTTTACCCAAGCCACACAAAGATCTTTCCTTAACTCAATCATACCGTCCTATCTCGTTACTTAACCACGACTACAAGCTGCTGGCCGGAATACTGGCGGATAGTTTGCAGTGCTTCCTTCCTGATCTTTTGTCTGATGCTCAAACGGGTTTTACACGAGGTAGGACTTGTATAAAAAATATCAGATCTGTAATAGCCGCCACGGTCGCGGTGCAAGATTCCGCGCAGCAGGTGACTATGTTAATGAGTCTTGACGCTGAGAAAGCGTTTGATATGGTGGCATGGCCGTTTTTGGATGAGCTGCTGATCCGTACGGGGGTGGGTTCTATTTTTACCCAATTCATCCAGTCCCTTCTTGTGGGGGCGGCGATATGGGTGGCGGTCAATGGGCATAACTCTACCCCTATAGATATTTTTAGAGGTACCAAGCAGGGATGCCCGCTTTCCCCCCTTCTATTTAATCTTTCCATAGACCCCTTACTGCGTCACCTTTCTAGGCCTTACTATACAGGACCTGGAACTAAAAGTAGCCGCTTTTGCGGATGATATCCTATTGGTAGTTACGAACCCTAAGCGGACACTAAACCCCCTTCTTGAAGAACTAGAGCAGATGGGCCGATTATCGGGATACAGAGGCATTATTGTTGAGAGGGCCTTCTAAACCCCTTAGGGCGGCCGCCTTTCCATTTCGATGGAACACTCAGGCGATCAAATACTTGATAGTCCAAATCTCCAGACACCCTGCTAAACTCTACAGACTTAATATAGCACGTTATATAGAGGAACTAGAAAAGACTCTCTCAAATTGGAAACACTTCACCCTTTCATACCTAGGGAAGGCCAATCTTCTTAAGATGACAGAGTTCCCTCGTATCCTATATATTTTCCACACCCTCCCAATATATCTCACCCCAAAAGATAAAAAACGCATTAACTACTTATACAGGACATTTGTGTGTGTGGGGGGGGGGGTCCCGCCTTGCCTACCAGATTTTACAACAACCAAGAGCCAATGGGGGCATTCATTTCGACGACATTAGGCAGTATAAACTGTCATCCTTGTTCCGTTATGTTTCGGACTGGCTTGGGAGCACCTTTCATTATACCTCGTATTCTCTGGATTCCAGACTATTTTCTCGGTGGGCTTTGTCAGGAATCCTGCACCTTCCATATGAGGGTTTATCTGTGGAGACTAGAGCTAACCTACTACTTTTTGCCACTTGGAAAGCATGGCAGAAAATCAGTCGACATCACCAGCTTTCTCCTCTGTTAACTCTCCACTTACCACTAATCTGTAGTAACCATTTTCAGGATGGTAATCCACGGGCAATTTTCCACAGATGGCACACATTAGGAATCACCTCCCTAAAACAGCTTGTACATAAGGAAGACCGTAGGGCTCTTACACTTTTGGAACTCCGCTCTAAATAACCCGAGTTACCCATCGACCACTTCAGTTTTCTTCAAGTCGATAGTTATATAAAAAAGGTTTTACAGCAACTGTTAGACCTGGAATGGAATCCTTATTTGCTCCTAGAATTCACCAGCCCCAACTCCCCAAAGGGCCAAATATCTTGAAACTACATATTCCTTCATGTTCCCCTTGATTACTCAATCCCAGACTGCTTTAACTAAATGGCAGTGTGACGATCAGACCCTAACTCCTACCACAATACTAGCGGCCTTAGAGCAGGCACATAAATTTCTTCCCTCTGCCCGTTTTCTGGAAATGCTACTTAAGATAGCCCATAGGTCATATTTGACTCCAAGTGTGGGGCATAAAATTGGTATTTACGAATCGTCGTATTGCTTCAAATGTCAAGCACCTGCAGCCAATCTCTACCATTGCTTGTGGTCATGCCCACACATTTGTGTATTTTGGTCTCGCATACGCACTTTCACTATTACTCAACTCACCAATTTTGTCCCTGATATGATGATGTGGGCGGTGTTTGGGTACATGGACCCTGAAGTTCACAGGTGTTCCCCCGGGGCACACAAATTGTTGCACTACGTGGCGGTGGCAGGGAGGAAGCCATATTGCAAACATGGCTTGCTAATCAGCTCCCACCTTTCAAATTATTCTTGAATAAATTATCCTATCTATTGAAAATGAACTGGGTAGAGGCCTCTCTCCATAAGGAATTACAGGTCCAACAATTTTTTCAAACATGGGAAACATTCATTGCATTACTCCCACAAAATATTCAAATACAAATACGGAAATGCTTTGAACCAACGGTCTGGTTCCACGAACAGGTGCTCCTGGGGAATGTACCAGTGTAAGATGTGGTCAGGATCCTGGTGGTTTTCTGGTGTGGGCAAGAGCCATGCTTCTTCTTCTTTATGTCCTTTTGATATCTCCCCTGTCCCCGCATAGATACAATGGGTTCTGCTGGGGTGGATGTGTGCGATGGGCTGATTCCTGCAGACGCCTCCATCCCCGATTTATGTTTTTCTTTTTCAAATTCAATGGGGTAGGGGAAAGTGCTTACAATTGAATACAAATGTGAGTGTTTCATCTGCATTGTTTCCTTCATAAGCACAGAGAGATAAAAATGAAAGTTATTTTATTTTAATTTCTCTTCTCTTTTCCTCCCCTTCTCCCGCTTCCCCACCCCCCTCCTCATCTACTTATCCTGCTCGACCAGTTAGATCAACCTTGTTGATCATGTTTAATTTGTGTTTACTGGAAATTTCAATGATCCTCTGGACTACTGATTGTATTAAATTGTTTCCCCTCCCTTCTCTCCTTCTGTTTTCCCCACAAACGTAATTGTTTGAAAAAAAATTTCAAAAAAAGAAGGTTAAAAAAAAAAACCATGTCAGTAGTGGGAAGTGATGAACGGGATGAAAGTGATATAAACTGCCTCAAAACTAAACAACATATTTTGATTTCTCATAGATCCTCTGGAAATGTTCCACAAAGTTTGGCAGAGTGCCCTGGTGAACAAGAGGAACAGCAGCAGAGGGAGAGGGAACCCACTCCAAGTACCTCAAAGCAAGAACCTCTGGAAGCGGACCTTCATGGGTGGCCATACCAACAGAGGGGGATCTAGCATGTAGCATGTCCGGCCCCCCAACCCTTACACCTTCCACACGACGGTGGACTCGGAGAACCCTCCAGACAATGGACAGGCAACTTGAAGTTAAGTCAGACACCATGTCCTTTAGCCGGAGGGTCGATGGTGATGACGAGTGTGATTTTTTTTGCATATGGGATTGCATCTCGCTGCTGCCACATGCAATCCCAACTAAGACAGAATTTAATGTCTTATTTTCATGCAGTGGTGGCAGTCATCGAGTCCGCTGACCCCCTGCTTGAAATCGGAGATATGATCAACAACCTCCGGACGTTCACTGACCTTAGGGAGGCTCTGCTAGAAATCGGCGATCGACTGGGAGCCCTAAACGCCTCCACCCAGACAGAGCCAAATAAACCCTCTCCTCCCATTCCATGGCCTCTGCTGGTTGCCACTTTGTCCAATTATTTTACCCTTACCCACCCTCACAATACAAGAGCAGTGGTTATCCCCCAATTTATCCACAAAGTTATTCCCAAAGTTATCCCCCTGCCTTAAACCCAGATTCTCCTCCCCATTTCACACAAATGTGAGTGTCATTTTGTCTGCGTGGTAGTGAGGTACATATGTAAATTATTTACTTTCATTTAAATTAATTCAGGTTTTTTTAGTTTAAGGGTTGATTATGAGGGGGTGTGGGGAATTGAATGAAAGGCAAATCATTATTTATAATATATTGTATTCATAATCAGTCAATTATTTTAAAGTTCTTAAACACATGAGTTTGGATTTATTTACATTATCAAGTAAGTGACTAAAGAAGTTAACTAAAAAAGTAACATCCAAGAAACAATAAACACACACCATATATTTACATTCTTGGAGAAATTTACTTCATTTAATTTAATATAATAACACAATCATGAAATGTATGAGTTTTTTAAAAAACCAAAGGGAAATTACATACAGCACATTGTGGTTACAAAGGGGTGAAGGATCCACACTTTTCAATGCAAAATTGAAATTAACTTTAATTTTGCAGGGCACCCCATATTCCAATAGGCACAACATCCCAACCAGTCATGGTTCAAATAATGTGAACGTTTTTTAGTCCAGGATTGTCTGCTGAACACTCTGGCTGGAATCCTGCCGGGGCACTGCATCTTCGGGACTCATAAAGTACTCCGTGAAGGCATATCTCACCTGTCCTCCATGGTTGGATGGTCTACCAAAGCCCCTGTTAATGTGTGGGTCACAGAAAGCTGTCTGTGTCTCCACCTCAATGCCAGCTCTCTCGTGATCACGAACATAATTGTGAAGAACGCAGGCATCTTTACTGACCCCATCAACTGTGGACGCATCCAAACTGAAGTGCACATGTGAAGACCCTCCATATACTCACCATGATCACAAAGGTGCATTCCACAAATCGTCATGCCTGGCTTAGCCTTTCATTGAAGACTCTCCTCCGGGCATTTAGTCTCCTCCGTGTGTATGGGGGCAGATGATTGGGCATCAGTGGAAAAGCCTCATCTGACGCCATCACAAAGGGGACTGCATGCATGGTACCCGGAAGAGGTTTTGGAGGGGGTAGAGTCACTTGATCAAGCAGTATTTTCTTCCCTAAATCCGAGGTCAGTAGCGCCCTGGAGTGACCAGTACTTCCATACGCGCTGACGTCAATAGCCACAAACTTGTACGAGGCATCAGCCACCGCCATCAGGACCACAGAAAACTAATTCTTGTAGTTGAAGTAATGAGATCCTGAAAGCGATGGCTGCTGCCCACGTACTTGCTTACCGTTGACGGCGCCTATGCAATTTGGGAAATTGTCCACAGATTGAAAGCCTGCTGCCACCTGCAACCATATCTACAGAGTCGGACTGGACATTGCGATGGTCTGCAAATACTGCCAGATCACCTGGAATGTGCTCTTGACAATTCTGGAGATGGTTGATTTTCCAACCCGGAAATGCAGGTGCAGGGATGAATAACTCTCCCCTCTTATAAGAAATCTGAAAAGACAAATTTTTTTTTTAGTATCAACAAATAGCAAGTAACAGCAGCCTAACTTTCACATTAATATTAAAAAAACATACATAACTTTTTATTACGACCTCCATACTGTTAAATGTTCTACCAAGGGCTTAAAAGAATAAAAACACACCGCAACACGATCAGCAGCCTCTCGACAGGACTAATGGCCCCTCCGCATCACTGTATCCTGCCTCCGTAGGTGTTGTGACAGCAGATCGGACAGATTGTCAAACGCTGGCATTGTCATCCTACAAAAATCGTAGAATTTCGCCGGGAACCTGTAGATACATATACTTTAAAACATACACACACACCAAAAGGTCTAAAGTTCCTGAAAGAAGGTTTTTAAAAAATGTGACATTACAATCCAAAATTAAACACATACCATGTGCAACATACATACCTGCAGGCTTACAAAATGAACCATATGAAAAAATACGGAGGGAAGCAAACAAATTAAGGTTCATTTAATACACATTTGCAGTTGGAAACTAATACACTGTATGATGCAACAATTTTATACTGATGCAAGACACATTATCAGAGAAATGAACCCAATATGTGCTCAGGTAAAGAATATATTGGGAGGAAAAATCATCAATGTACACTGCCGTTCAAAAGTTTGGGGTCACTTAGAAATTTCCTTTTTTTTGCAAGAAAAGCACCGTTTTTTTCAATGAAGATAACATTAAATTAATCAGAAATACACTCTATACATTGTTAATGTGCTAAATGACTATTCTAGCTGCAAACGTCTGGTTTTTAATGCAATATCTACATAGGTGTATAGAGGCCCATTTCCAGCAACCATCACTCCAGTGTTCTAATGGTACATTGTGTTTGCTAACTGTGTTATTGTAATGACAGGGGGGTAGGGAAACAGAAAGTGAGCCCTAATCTACCCACCACTCAGTCCCTGCCTACTTGCAACGACCCGCCCTAGGCGACGGGGTACAACTGGGCGACGGTCCCTACGCTCAGTAGGTGCACGACAGACAAACAGACAAGGGGACACAAGCAAAGGGAAATGGGGCAGTTGCCCACGGCAACACCGTGAGCAACAAGAGAGGTGAACGAGCCGAGTCAAACCAGGAGTGTACGAGGTACCAAACGCAGAGCAGGAGAGTAGTCAGTAAGCCGGGGTCAGTATGAAGCAAGGTCAAATAGCTAGAAGCTGCAGCAAGGCCAGGAAACCACACGAGAAGAATCACAAGCAAAGGAGGAACAGGAAAGGCAGGTATAAATAGACAGAGGGCGGGAGCTAGCTCCGTCTGGCCAGGCTGCGATAGGCTCTCCCACTCCTAAGCCTGCCATCCTGAGTGGTGGAAGATGGAGTCAGTCTCAGAGACATAGAACCAGGTGCAGACTGATTACCCATGGGCGTATACACAGAAGTTGTGCCTGGCAGATCCTTTACAGTACCCCCCTTTTATGAGGGGCCACCGGACCCTTTCTAAGTGGACCTGGTTTATTGGGGAAACAAAGGTGGAACTTCCTGACCAATACCCCAGCGTGAACATCCCGGGCGGGTACCCAAGTCCTCTCCTCAGGCCCGTATCCTCTCCAATGGACGAGGTACTGGAGGGAGCCTTGGACCATCTTGCTGTCCACAATCTTGGCCACCTCGAATTCCACCCCCTCGGGGGTGAGAACGGGAACAGGAGGTTTCCTCGAGGGAGCCAAGGACGGGGAGCAGCGTTTAAGGAGGGAGGCATGAAACACGTTGTGTATACGAAAAGATGGGGGCAACTCCAGTCAGAAGAAGACAGGATTAAGGACTTCAATGACCTTGTATGGCCCTATAAACCGGGGAGCAAACTTCTTGGACGGGACCTTAAGGCGCAAGTTCTTAGATGATAACCACACCAGATCCCCGACCATAAACAAGGGGTTAGCAGAACGTCTTCTATCAGCCTGAGTTTTTTGTATGCTCTGGGACGCCTCTAGGTCCTTCTGAACCTGGGCCCAGACTGTGCACAGTTCCCCATGAACGACCTCTACCTCTGGATTGTTGGAACTACCAGGTGAAACGGAGGAGAACCGTGGATTAAACCCAAAATTACAGAAAAAGGGGGAGACCCCTGACGAGTTACTGACCCGGTTATTAAGGGAAAATTCGGCGAGGGGAATGAATGAGACCCAATCATATTGACAGTCAGAGATAAAACACCTTAAATATTGTTCTAGAGACTGATTAGTCCTCTCGGTTTGGCCATTAGTTTCAGGATGGAAGGCAGAGGAGAAGGACAGATCAATCTCCAACTTTTTACAGAAGGCTCTCCAAAACAATGGAACAAATTGTACCCCTCTGTCCGAAACAATATTGACAGGGACCCCATGGAGACACAGGATGTGTTTGACAAACAAGGTAGCTAACGTCTTAGCATTGGGTAGTTTCTTGAGGGGCACAAAGTGGCACATCTTACTGAAGCGGTCTACTACCACCCACACCACCGACTTGCCTTGAGATGGAGGCAAATTTGTGATGAAATCCATGGAGATATGGGTCCAAAGTCTCTGGGGAACGGGCAAAGAACATAGTAAGCCCGCTGGTCGGGACCTGGGAGTTTTCGACCTAGCACAAACCTCACAAGCGGCGAAGTAGGCCTTAACGTCTTTAGGCAACCCAGGCCACCAATAGTTTCTGGCAATGAGGTGTTTGGTACCCAGGATGCCTGGATGACCAGATAGTGCGGAGTCATGATTTTCCCTAAGTACCCTTAGCCGGAATTGCAGGGGAACAAACAGCTTGTTCTCAGGAAGGTTCCCGGGAGCTGAACCTTGATCAGCCACAATTTCAGAGACTAAATCAGAATCAATAGAAGAAACGACAATACCAGGAGGCAAAATACAAGCAGGATCTTCCTCCGAAGGAGGGCTGGCCATGAAGCTACGCGACAGTGCATCGGCCTTAATTTTTTTAGACCCAGCCCTATAGGTAACCAAAAAGTTGAATCTGGTAAAAAATAACACCTATCGAGCTTGTCTCGGGTTTAGCCTCCGGGCAGTTTCTAGGAAAACCAGATTCTCGTGGTCGGTAAGGACCGTTACCTGGTGCCTAGCCCCATCCAGGAAGTGGCGCCACTCTTCAAATGCCCATTTAATGGCTAAGAGTTCGCGGTTGCCAATATCATAGTTACTCTCAGTGGGCGAAAACTTCCTAGAGAAGTAGACACAGGGGCGCAGATGGGTGAGGGACCTGGTACCCTGGGACAAGACAGCCCCCACTCCCACCTCGGATGCGTCAACCTCCACGATAAATGGCTGCATTTGGTTGGGCTGAACCAGCACTGGGGCCGAGATAAAGCACTTCTTAAGGACCTCAAAAGCCTGGACAGCCTCAGGAGGCCAGTGGAGGAGATCAGCACATTTGCGAGTGAGGTCCGTAAGAGGCTTAGCGATGACCGAGAAGTTAGCAATAAATCTCCTGTAATAATTAGCAAACCCCAGGAAGCACTGTAACACCTTCAGGGAGGCAGGTTGGACCCATTCCGCCACAGCCTGGACCTTGGCGGGGTCCATGTGGAATTCATGAGGAGTGAGGATTTGACCCAAAAACTGTATCTCCTGCACCCCAAATACACATTTTTCGGTCTTAGCAAACAGTTTGTTTTCCCGAAGGGCCTGGAGCACCTTCCTGACATGCTCAATGTGGGAGGACCAGTCCTTGGAAAACAAAGTATGTCATCAAGGTACACTACAAGAAATACCCCCAGGTAATCTCTTAAAACCTCATTTATGAAATTCTGGAAGACCGCGGGGGCATTACACAACCCAAAGGGCATGACGAGGTATTCGAAATGACCTTCGGGCGTGTTAAACGCAGTCTTCCACTCATCCCCCTCTTTGATGCGGATAAGGTTTTACGCCCCCCGTAGATCAAACTTAGAGAACCATTGGGCCCCCTGAACTTGATTAAAGAGATCAGGAATCAAAGGAAGGGGATACTGGTTCCTTACAGTGACCTTATTCAAGTTACGGTAGTCAATGCATGGCCTAAGACCACCATCCTTCTTCCCTACGAAGAAGAAGCCAGCACCTACAGGAGAAGTAGCGGGGCGAATGTAACCCTTGGCCAGGCATTCCTGGATATTCTCTCTCATGGCTTCACGTTCGGGACAAGAAAGATTAAATATCCTACCCTTAGGGAGCTTAGCTCCTGGTACCAAATCGATAGCGCAATCGTATTCTCTATGAGGAGGTAACACTTCGGAGGCCTTCTTAGAGAAAACATCAGCGAAGTCCTGAACAAACTCTGGTAGCGTGTTCACCTCCTCAGGGGGAGAAATAGAATTAACAGAAAAACATGACGTCAAGCGTTCATTACCCCATTTGGTAAGCTCCCCAGTATTCCAGTCAAACGTGGGATTATGCAACTGCAACCAGGGAAGGCCTAAAACCAAATCGGACGATAATCCCCGCATCAACAGTACAGAGCACTGCTCCAAATGCATGAAGCCAACAAGGAGTTCAAAAACAGGGGTATGCTGAGTAAAATAACCATTAGCAAGAGGAGTGGAGTCGATACCCACTACCGGGACAGGTTTAAGCAAATCAATCAAAGGCATAGCTAGAGACATAGCAAATTCCACAGACATGATATTAGCAGAAGACCCTGAATCCACGAAGGCACTGCCGGTAGCAGACCTACCACCAAAAGAGACCTGAAAGGGAAGCAAGATTTTATTACGTTTCATATTTACGGGAAATACCTGTGCGCCCAAGTGACCTCCCC
Organism: Rhinoderma darwinii; assembly: GCF_050947455.1. Classification (NCBI taxonomy): domain Eukaryota; kingdom Metazoa; phylum Chordata; class Amphibia; order Anura; family Rhinodermatidae; genus Rhinoderma; species Rhinoderma darwinii. The sequence goes on along the minus strand of NC_134691.1, from coordinate 125,719,646 downwards.
GATGATCACTTAGGCGCGGAAGTTTTCCGGCTGTTTATTCTTACGCCTAGGACAGGTGTTCACTTGATGCTTGTCATCCCCACAATAGAAGCAGAGACCATTCTTCCTGCGGAACTCTCTATGTTGTCGGGGGGACACGGAGGCCCCGAGTTGCATAGGTACATCCGAGTCTTCCGTGGAAGAGCGAAGCAACGGGACCTCGGGAGGCATCATGGGGGAGTAAGAGGGGAAAACACAAAAACGTTCAAGTTGTCGTTCCCTGAGACGTCGGTCAAGTCGTACCGCTAAAGCCATAACCTGGTCTAAGGAGTCAGAACAGGGATAGCTAACTAGCATGTCTTTCAGGGCGTTCGACAGACCCAACTTAAACTGGCACCTTAAGGCAGGGTCATTCCACCGAGAAGCTACGCACCACTTCCTAAAGTCAGAACAATACTCCTCCACAGGTCTCTTACCCTGACGTAAGGTCACCAGCTGACTCTCGGCAAAGGCAGTCCTGTCAGTCTCGTCATAAATGAGTCCGAGAGCAGAAAAGAAAAGATCAACGGAGGAAAGTTCAGGGGCGTCAGGAGCCAGGGAGAAGGCCCATTCTTGGGGCCCTTCCTGGAGCCGGAACATAATTATACCCACCCGCTGGCTCTCAGAACCTGAGGAGTGGGGCTTTAAGCGAAAGTAGAGCTTACAACTCTCCCGAAAGGAGAGAAAAGTCCTCCGGTCCCCTGAGAACTGGTCAGGCAACTTGAGGTGGGGTTCAAGAGGTGAGGTGAGGGGCACTACCATGGTAGCGTCAGGCTGGTTGACCCTCTGAGCCAGGGCCTGGACCTGTAGGGAGAGACCCTGCATTTGCTGAGCCAGGGTCTCAAGGGGGTCCATAGTGGTGTGAGGGACCAGGGTAGCCTAGGTATATGGGCTTGTGATTATGTAATGACAGGGGGGTAGGGAAACAGACAGTGAGCCCTAATATACCCACCACTCAGTCCCTGCCTACTTGCAACGACCCGCCCTAGGCGACGGGGTACAACTGGGCGACGGTCCCTACGCTCAGTAGGTGCACGACAGACAAACAGACAAGGGGACACAAGCAAAGGGAAATGGGGCAGTTGCCCACGGCAACACCGTGAGCAACAAGAGAGGTGAACGAGCCGAGTCAAACCAGGAGTGTACGAGGTACCAAACGCAGAGCAGGAGAGTAGTCAGTAAGCCGGGGTCAGTATGAAGCAAGGTCAAATAGCTAGAAGCTGCATCAAGGCCAGGAAACCACACGAGAAGAATCACAAGCAAAGGAGGAACAGGAAAGGCAGGTATAAATAGACAGAGGGCGGGAGCTAGCTCCGACTGGCCAGGCTGTGATAGGCTCTCCCACTCCTAAGCCTGCCATCCTGAGTGGTGGAAGATGGAGTCAGTCTCAGAGACATAGAACCAGGTGCAGACTGATTACCCATGGGCGTATACACAGAAGTTGTGCCTGGCAGATCCTTTACAGTTAGAAGTCTAATGGATGGTTAGAAAACACTTGAAAACCCTTGTGCAATTATGTTAGCACCGCTGTAAACAATTTTTCTGTTTAGAGGAGCTATAAAACTGACCTTCCTTTGAGCTAGTTGAGAATCTGGAGCATTACATTTGTGGGTTCGATTAAACTCTCAAAATGGCTAGAAAAAGAGAGCTTTCATGTGAAACTCGACAGTCTATTCTTGTTCTTAGAAATGAAGGCTATTCCATTCGAGAAATTGCCAAGAAACTGAAGATTTCCTACAACGTTGTGTACTACTCCCTTCAGAGGACAGCACAAACAGGCTCTAACCAGAGTGGAAAGAGAAGTGGGAGGCCCTGCTGCACAACTGAGCAACAAGACAAGTACATTCGAATCGAAGTTTGAGGTGTTTGGATCACACAGAAGAACATTTGTGAGATGCAGAACAACTGAAAAGATGCTGGAAGAGTGCCTGACGCTGTCTGTCAAGCATGGTGGAGGTAATGTGATGGTCTGGGGCTGCTTTGGTGCTGGTAAAGTGGGAGATTTGTACAAGGTAAAAGGGATTTTGAATAAGGAAGGCTATCACTCCATTTTGCAACGCCATGCCATACCCTGTGGACAGTGCTTGATTGGAGCCAATTTCATCCTACAACAGGACAATGACCCAAAGCTCCAAATTATGCAAGAGCTATTTAGGGAAGAAGCAGGTTGCTGGTATTCTATCTGTAATGGAGTGGCCAGCGCAGTCACCAGATCTCAAACCCATAGAGCTGTTGTGGGAGCAGCTTGACCGTATGGTACGCAAGCAGTGCCCATCAAGCCAATCCAACTTGTGGGAGGGGCTTCTGGAAGCATGGGGTGACATTTCTCCCGATTACCTCAGCAAATTAACAGCTAGAATGCCAAAGGTCTGCAATGCTGTAATTGCTGCAAAAGGAGCATTCTTTGACGAAAGCAAAGTTTGAAGGAAAATTATTATTTGAAATAAAAATAATTATTTCTAACCTTGTCAATGTCTTGACTATATTTTCTAGTCATTTTGCATTTTCTCATTTGATAAATATAAGTGTGAGTTTTCAGGGAAAACATAAAATTGTTTGGGTGACCCCAAACTTTTGAACGGTAGTGTACTTCGGCTACAAAACAAAAAAAACAAAAACCTCATCGTCTCAACTCTTGGTAAAGTTGTACTATGTGTTCCCTTCCATTACGGAGAAGATTAATAGGGTAAACCAAAAATCTCCGTCGTCTTTCTTGCTCCTGAGAAACAACAAATGTGACAAAATGTCATTTATAATTTACAATTTAAAATAATACAAAAACATTCACAAATTATTACAGATATGGCAAAACATACCTGATGCATTCTTCGCTGTCACATTACATTAAGAACAATTTGCATTAATGCAGCCATATGTCGGCGACGAACTTTAATCCGTCTTTCTGGCGCATGTCCTTCTAGTTGCTGCTGCTCCTGCTGGGATGTCCCTGGGGACGTTTGCGAACTCATTTTTAAATGAGTAAATCTGATGAACCAATGTGCTCTGCTCCTCAGTATCCAGTCCTATGGCAAAAAAGGCAGGTGGATGATTTTGGGAGGAGTTTTTGTAGGCCTGGGACAGAAGTACAACCCCTAGTGGGCTGGTTTTTAAAATGCTTGGAAAAACGCCTAAAAAAATGCATTAAAAAACAGCTCAAAAAACGGCGACATTATGTGTCAAATAACGCCACAAAAACGCTCCAAAATTAAAAACGGCAGAAATTCTGCTTTCAAAACGCTTCGAAATCAGAGGCAGTTTTTCAGAAATCGGCTCTGTATTTTACAGCCCTTTTTTTGTGAAAGGGTATGTTCACACGCTTAGCAAAAATTGTCTGAAAATATACAGCTGTTTTCAAGGGAAAACAGCTCCTGATTTTCAGCCATTTTTTTTAGCAACTCGCGTTTTCCGCTGCGTTTTTTTACGGCCGTTTTTGGAGCTGTTTTTCTATAGAGTCAATGAAAAACAGCTCCAAAAACGGCTCAAGAAGTGACATGCACTTCTTTTTCGCAGGCATTTTTCGTACCGCGGCCATTTTTCAAAACGGCCGCGTAAAAAAAGCCCCTGGTTCCGATTAATCGGCCGTTTTCTGGACGTTTTTCGGCAGTTCACGGCCCAAAAAATTGCCGAAAATAAGCCATGTGAACACACTCTCGAATTACGCCTGAAAAAACGCCCCTAATACGCCTAGAAACATCTGCCCATAGCTTGCAAAGGGTTTTACGATGTTCTATTCCCAAAAAGTGTAATTTTACGCGTCGCTGTCAAAATACGGCGCGTAAAAAGACGGCCACGAAAAAGAAGTGCATGTCACTTCTTGGGTTGTTGTTGGAGCCGTTTTTCATTGACTCCATTTAAAAACAGCTCCAATAACGTCCGTAAAATACGCCGCGAAAAACGCGAGTTGCTACAAAAACGTCTGAAAATCAGGAGCTGTTTTCTCCTGAAAATAGCTCCGTATTTTGAGACGTTTTTGGTCACTGCGTGTGAACATACCCTAAGCGTGTGAACATAGCCTCAAGGCTATCAATATAAATGCATGACATAAATGAGCCTTATACACTGATACAATGTGGTATTCCAAAACAAAATGATGTTACATTGAGCTTGCCCCAGTGCTAGTTTCTCTATGAAATTTGCATAATTTAGAACATGGCGTTTAAGTGGTACAAGAGGTTATATTTGTTTACGTTTTTGTTATTTTGTTTATTTCATATTATTAAGTCTATATTTTCTGAGAAAGAAATGCGTCTTGGCCCCCTCTCTTCAAAGACAACCAAGCTGCACAATTTATACTACAGTAAAATTTCTTTAACCCGTTAGTGACCGGCCCATCGTGTTTCTACGTCGGTCACTAACGGGCCTTATTCCGATGCCATAGACTTTTTAGGTCGCGGCATCGGAATAAGTAAACAGAGCAGGGAGCTGTCAAATCTCCCTGCTCTCAGCTGCCAGAGGCAGCTGAGGGCTGGGAGCGTCCCTGCTCTGCCGGGTGAGATCGAAATTAGTATCGATCTCACCCGTTTAACCCCATAGATGCGGTGCTCAATAGCGAGCACCGCATCTGAGTTGTTTTGGAGAGAGGGAGGGAGCTCCCTCTCTCCCCCACCGACACCCGGCGATACCGTGTCTGTCTGTGTCTGTGTCTCTAATGGCAGCCGGGGGCCTAATAAAGGCCCCCAGGTCTGCCAATGATGAATGCCTGCTAGATCATGCCGCAGGCATGACCTAGCAGATGCCTGTCCGTTTTAAACGGACAGGCATAATAAACTGCAATACAGAAGTATTGCAGTGTATTATAATAGCGATCGGAAGATCGCATAGTGAAGTCCCTTAGTGGGACTAGTAAAAAAGTTTTAAGAAAAGTTTAATAAAGTTAATAAAAAAAAAATGTGAAAAAAAAATGAAAAACCCACTTTTTCCCCTTACAAACTGCTTTACTATTAAAAAAACAAAATACAGTTAAAAATTACACATATTTGGTATCACCGCGTCCGTAACGACCCCGACTATAAATCTATTACATTACTTAACCCGCACGGGGAACGTCGTAAAAAAATAAGTTAAAAACAACGGAAAAATTGCTGTTTTCTGTGAATCCTGACTTTAAAAAAATGTGATTAAAAAGTGATCAAAAAGTCGCATCTACTCCAAAATGGTACCAATAAAAACTACAAGTCTTCCCGCAAAAAAAAAGTCCTCATACAACTGCATCTGCGAAAAAATAAAAACGTTACTGCTCTTCAAATATGGAGACACAAAAACAAATAATTTTGAAAAAAAAGCGCTTTTACTGTGTAAAAGTAGTAAAACATACAAAAAGTATACAAATTTGGTATCGTTGCAATCGTAACAACCCGCTGAATAAACTTATTGTGTTATTTATACTACACGGTAAACGGCGCAGATTTAGGTCGCAAAAAAGAGTGGCGAAATTTCAGATCTTTTTCTATTCCCTCCCCAAAAAAAGTTAATAAAAGTTAATCAATAAATAATATGTCCCCCAAAATGGTGCTATTAAAAAGTACAACTTGTCCCGCAAAAAACAAGACCTTATACGGCTATGTCGACGCAAAAATAAAAACATTATAGCTCTTGGAATGCGACGATTCAAAAACGTAAAAAATAGCTTCGTCATTAAGGTCTAAAATAGGCTGGTCATTAAGGGGTTAAAGAAGAGGTGTAATTAAAAAACTAAAATATAATTTTATGTGTTTTTATTTATTTAAATATTTCATTTATTTATTTTTTCACATTACATTTTTTTTATAATAAATACTTTTTTATTTTTATGGGGTCTGCCATTTTTTATTGCATCTGTGAATGTGTCTCTTGACGACACATACATACATGCAACATGGCAACTGCAGGGCATAGGAAATAGATGCTTCTGCCATTCTGAATGAACTGCGCAAGGTCTGTGTCATTCGCAGTTCACAGTGACCAGCATAGGAGCTGGTTTGCAGGGGGAAAGCCGGCGCAAATATGTTAAAGCCCGGCATCACGGCATCACGGCATCACAGCAGGTAAGGTGTGTGCGGGGGTGTGTGTGTAGTGTGGGTGTGTGTGGGGTGTGTGTGTAAGTGGGGGGATGTGTATGTGAGAGGTGTGTGTGGGGGGTGTGTTTGGTGGGGAGTGTGCGGGTGTGTGGGTGTGTGTGGGGGGTTGTACACTGGTTAGGGGGTTGCTTATGGGGTTGGGGGCTGCTTGTGAGGGAGGGGGGGTGTGCTGGGGTTGGGGGATGGGGGTGTGTGCAGGGTGCTCGTGGGGTTGGGGGTTGGATGTGGGGTGGTGCGGGGTTGTGTGTGGGAGGTGCTTGTGTGTGGGGGGTATTCGTGTAGGGGTCTGTGGGTTTTTTTTGTGTGTGTGTGTGTGTGAGGGTTTGCAGGGGTGTGTGTAAGGTGTGCATACACACAAGCACCCCCCACGCACCCCTACACGCACAGCCCCCAACATACACACCCCCACACACAACCCCGCACCCTCCGCACACTCAACCCCCCAACACCACAAGCACCCTGCACGCACCCCCCACATCCCACCCACAAGACCCTTGTTAAACATTTTGTTTAAAAAAAATGTAGATCATAGCAGTAGTCCACCAAATCTACGACGTAGTCCATAACCTGCAAAACAAAGAAAAAAGGTTAGTAGTATGAAAAATAAAAAAATCTTATACTGACCTACAGCAGACTTCTGACTTCTCCCCTGCACCGCAATAGAAACTAAAGGTCAATGAAAAATAATTTCCTTGGGGCATGTTCACCTGGCGGTAAAAAAAAAAAAACGACGTCGAATACACTAGAATTTCTTGTGAAGGACTCTTTAAAATATGGGCATTTTTTATGTGTTTTTTTTACGTGTTTTATGTGTGCTTCTTGCACGTTTTTTGTCGTGTAATTAGGATTCACACTGACACTGAGAGCATTTGGCGCATTCTACGCACCAAAGAATTGATGCAACGCTTTTTTTTAACGCAACGCATTTTTCAAAATGATTGCGTAATAAAGCATGTTGCATGTACTAATGCTCGCTTTCCCATTGATGTAAATGGGAAGCTTAAGCAAGCATGTTTTGATGCTTTTTTCACATGTTTTTTTACGCTTTTTGTGAGCGCATTTTGCACGTTTTTGGTGCATAATTAGGACTCCCATTGACTATGGGAACATATTGTGCATTTTACGTGCTAAAGAATTGGCTCAGAGAAAAGCCCCAAAAAAAAAAATACACCAAAATAACGAAAAAAAAAGAAATAATAAAAATAAGCAACTTACTAAAAAAATGTTTTCATTTGCGGCACATTTCCTTTAAGATGGCCACCCAACATTGCACCCAAAGTGGTCTTCTAGGGTGTAGTCTTCTCAAAGAAGAAGGACAATATGCATAGAGTATGATGGAACTGAAAATCTGTCACAGGAAATCTTATTTGGATCAGGGGGACTAGTTTTTTGGAGATGTTTCACTGTATATACATGTCAGTTACCTATCTGACACTTACTGCACATACAGGACTTATGTTGCGCACATATTAGACATATACCACATATACTTGCTCACTCATTGCACAAGTATCCCACTCACACATTCTACACCTGCTGTACACACACCACTCATTATATACATGCAGCACATATGTTCTCTCACAAATTATATACATGCCGCACACACGTTACCCAAACCCTTCGAACACATTGCAATAGAACTTACCTGCTTTCTTTTGCAGGTAAGACACTGGCTTCCTCACTTGCATCGCATCAGGCCCATGGCACTGTAAGGGTATGTGCACACGATAGCAGGCATTTACGTGTGAAAAGACAGACTGTTTTCAAGAGAAAACAGCTGCTTCGTTTCACACGTAAATGCTCCTCCTCGTATTATGCGAGGCGTCTGTGACGCTCGTAAATCTTGAGCTGCTCTTCATTGAGTTCAATGAAGAACGGCTCAAATTACGTTGCAAAGAAGTGCCCTGCACTTCTTTGCCAAGGCAGTCAATCGCGTAAATTACAGGTCGTCTGCACAGTACGTCGGCAAACCCATTCAAATGAATGGGCAGATGTTTGCCGACGTATTGTAGCCCTATTTTCAGATGTAAAACGAGGCATAATACGCCTCGTTTACGTCTGAAAATAGGTAGTGTGAACCCAGCCTTAGGCTCCGCTCACCAGTCATGTTAAGCCCCACGCACATATATGCTAAGCCACGCCCTATCACAGTGGCTATAAGAGAAACGATCAAATATTTTATCCGCCAGCTTGGCAGTACAGGCAGGGATCATTGTGAGCCAGTACTGCTCGCTGGCTAGGATGGGGCCCTCTCCTCTCTGGGCCCCTGTGCAGCTGAACCTGCTTTACAGGCGGTAATTGGATATTGTATACAGTTTGGGTGTATTGAACACATCCTTTTTGAGGTTATGCTACAGTATTCATTTTCCTTATAGTTACAGTGGAGGAAATAAGTATTTGATCCCTTGCTGATTTTGTAAGTTTGCCCACTGTCAAAGTCATGAACAGTCTAGAATTTTTAGGCTAGGTTAATTTTACCAGTGAGAGATAGATTATATAAAAAAAAAATAAAGAAAATCACATAGTCAAAATTATATATATCTATTTGCATTGTGCACAGAGAAATAAGTATTTGATCCCCTACCAACCATTAAGAGTTCAGCCTCCTCCAGACAAGTTACACGCTCCAAATCAACTAGGTGCCTGCATTAAAGACAGCTGTCTTACATGGTCACCTGTATAAAAGACTCCTGTCCTCAGACTCAATTAATCAGTCTGACTCTAACCTCTACAACATGGGCAAGACCAAAGGGCTTTATAAGGATGTCAGGGTCAAGATCATAGACCTGCACAAGGCTGGAATGGGCTACAAAACCATAAGTAAGACGCTGGGTGAGAAGGAGACAACTGTTGGTGCAATAGTAAGAAAATGGAAGACATACAAAATGACTGTCAATCGACATCGATCTGGGGCTCCATGCAAAATCTCACCTTGTGGGGTATCCTTGATCCTGAGGAAGGTGAGAGCTCAGCCGAAAACTACACGGGGGTAACTTGTTAATGATCTCAAGGCAGCTGGGACCACAGTCACCAAGAAAACCATTGGTAACACATTACGCCGTAATGGATTAAAATCCTGCAGTGCCTGCAAGGTCCCCCTGCTCAAGAAGGCACATGTACAGGCCCGTCTGAAGTTTGCAAATGAACATCTGGATGATTCTGAGAGTGATTGGGAGAAGGTGCTGTGGTCAGATGAGACTAAAATTGAGCTCTTTGCCATTAACTCAACTCGCCGTGTTTGGAGGAAGAGAAATGCTGCCTATGACCCAAAGAACACTGTCCCCACTGTCAAGCATGGAGGTGGAAACATTATGTTTTGGGGGTGTTTCTCTGCTAAGGGAACAGGACTACTTCACCGCATCAATGGGAGAATGGCTGGAGCCATGTACCGTCAAATCCTGAGTGACAACCTCCTTCCCTCCACCTAGGACATTAAAAATGGCTCATGGCTGGGTCTTCCAGCACGACAATGACCCGAAACATACAGCCAAGGCAACAAAGGAGTGGCTCAAAAAGAAGCACATTAAGGTCATGGAGTGGCCTAGCCAGTCTCCAGACCTTAATCCCATCGAAAACTTATGGAGGGAGCTGAAGATCCTAGTTGCCAAATGACAGCCTCGAAATCTTAATGATTTACAGATGATCTGCAAAGAGGAGTGGGCCAAAATTCCATCTAACATGTGTGCAAACCTCATCATCAACTACACAAAACGTCTGACTGCTGTGCTTGCCAACAAGGGTTTTGCCACCAAGTATTAAGTCTTGTTTGCCAAAGGGATCAAATACTTATTTCTCTGTGCACAATGCAAATAAATATATAGAATTTTGACTATGTGATTTTCTGTTTTTTTTTATATAATCTATCTCTCACTGGTAAAATTAATCTAGCCTAAAAATTCTAGACTGTTCATGTCTTTGACAGTGGGCAAACTTACAAAATTAGCAAGGGATCAAATACTTATTTCCTTCACTGTATGTGAATTGTATCAAGGTTTAACTTATAGTTACCATTCCTGCCAGAGAAACACTGATTAGAGATAATCTCTAAGGGGGAAACAGAATGCCTATGTCACCAGTAAAGATGCAGATGTATGTCCTATTGAAAAAAAAGTGACCCTGAACATGTAAGAGGCAGTTTCAGAGGTGAAGTATAATTCCTAGGAGAACTTACCAAGGACATAACACAGAGCAAATTAATCACTTTTTAGATAGCTTTTATTAATACTTTTAAAGTGTTTTTAGCATCTGTTCCCAAATTACCTGAAATAGATGCATGTGTTCATTTTAATGCACGAACACTAACTTACCATTATCAAGAGGAAATTGTGCATGCTAACCAAATCTGAAACATGAACATTCACTAATTGAAGCAATACACACTTCACTGTTTTTACACAGTCATGTTGAATGGAATTATAATACAATTTCCTTTACTAGGCATGATAAAAAGAATAAGAGCAGATGGCAATCACAGGATGATTTTACAGAAATAGGCACATTTTCCTCTTAATTGAAGAAGATATATTACCATGTGTGAAATGTAAAAAGAGCATGGAAGTGTTTATTAAATGTTTTTGTAAATACTGTATTTTAAGCACATTTTATGTAGAACATGGAAATGACAGGGAAGTATTGTTTTAATTCATTTTTATTATTTTTCTAGTATATTAAAATTAATTTGAAGACATAAATTTATAGAATGTCTATTAAATGACAACATACATGGTAAGGACAAGATGGGGACTTCTATCGGTTGCACATAGTCATATTATTCGGTGTAACATCAGGCATAAGGTCTCATTACTGGGCGAGACCTTAAAAACAAAATATCTCTATTGAAAGCAGATAGTTAACCCTATACTATATGTCAAGTGGATTTTCCTTTAACCCCTTAAGGACGCAGCCTAGTTTTAGCCTTAAGGCTCAGAGCCCATTTTTCAAATCTGACATATTTCACTTTATGTGGTAATAACGTCGGAATGCTTAAACCTATCCAAGCGATTCTGAGATTGTTTTCTCGTGACACATTGGGCTTCATGTTCGTGGTAAAATTTGGTCGATATATTCAGTGTTTATTGGTGAAAAATTGCAAAATTTAGAGAACATTTTGAAAAAATAGCATTTTTCAGAATTTAAATGCATCTGCTTGTAAAACAGACAGTTATACCACCCAAAATAGTTACTAGTTCACATTTCCCATATATCTACTTTAGATTGGCATCGTTTTTTGAACATTCTTTTATTTTTCTTGGACGTTACAAGGCTTAGAACATAAACAGCAATTTCTCATATTTTTAAGAAAATTTCAAAAGCCTTTTTTTTAAGGTACCTCTTGAGTTCTGAAGTGGCTTTGAGGGGCCTATGTATTAGAAACCCTGATAAAACACCCCATTTTAAAAACTAGACCCCTCAAAGTATTCAAAACATTTTTTAACCCTTCAGGCATTTCACAGGAATTAAAGCAAAGTGGAGGTGAAATTTGCAAATTTCATTTTTCTTGCTGAATTTCAATTTTATTCAATTTTTTTCTGTAACACAGAAGGTTTTACCAGAGAAACACTACTAAATATGTATTGTCCAGATTCTGCAGTTTTTATAAATGTCCCACATGTGGCCCTACTGCGCTCGTGGAATAAAACACAAGCCCTAGAAGCAAAGAAGCACCTAGTGCATTTTGAGGCCTCTTTTTTATTACAATATATTTTAGGCAGCATGCCAGGTTTGAAAAGGTGTTGAGGTGCCATAACAGTAGGAATCCCCAAATAGTGACCCCATTTTGGAAACTACACCCCTCAAGGAATTCATTTAGGGTTGTTGTTACCATTTTGACTGCACAGTTTTTTCACAGCACGTATTTGAGTTGGGCTGTGAAATGAAAGAAATTTTATTTTTTCCAATAAAATGTCATTTGTGATCAAAATTTCTTATTTTCACAGGGAACAAAATACCCCATTTTGTTGCCCAATTTGTCCTTAGTGCGGCAATACCCCATTTGTGGTGATAAACTGCCGTTTGGGCCCATGGGAGGGCACAGAAGGAAAGGAGCGCTATGTGTTTGTTGGAGTCCAGATTTTGCTGGATTGGTTTTCGGGTGCCATGTCGCATTTGCAGAGCCTCAGAGGTATCAAAGCAATGGAAACCCACCAGAAGTGACCCCATTTTGTAAACTACACCCCTCAAGGAATTCAAATATGGTTGTTGTTACAATTTTGACAGCACAGTTTTTTCACAGCACCTATTTGAATTGGGCTGTGAAATGAAAAAAATGTCATTTTTTCCAATAAGATGTCATTTTTTATCAAAATTTCTTATTTTCACAGGGAACAAAATACCCCATTTTGTTGCCCAATTTCTCCTGAGTGCAGCAATACCCCATTTGTGGCGATAAACTGCCGTTTGGGCCCATGGGAGGCCTCAGAAGGGAAGGAGCGCTGTGTGTTCTTTGGAGTGCAGATTTTGCTGGTTTGGTTTTCGGGTGTCGTGTCGCATTTGCAGAGCCCCAGAGGTATCAAAGCAATGGAAACCCACCAGAAGTGACCACATTTTGGAAACTACACCCCTCAAGGAATTCATTTATGGGTGTTGTGACCATTTTGACCCCATAGTTTTTTCACAGAACTTATTTGAATTGGGCTGGGAATTAAAACAAAATTATTTTTTTCAAATAATATGTCGTTTTGGCTGACAATTTCTTATTTTCACAAGAAACAAAATACCCCATTCTGTTGCGCAATTTGTTCTGAGTCCCGCAATACCCCATTGGTGGTGATAAACTGCCGTTTGGGCCCATGGGAGGGCTCAGAAGGTAAAGACCACTATTTGGCCTACTGGGGATTTTCTAGTGCGAAGTCATAAATGCAGAAGCCCCTGAGGTACCAGTACAGTTGAAACCCGCAAGAAGTGACCCCGTTTTAAAAACTACACCCTTAAGGCATTCATCTAGAGGTGTAGTGAGCATTTTGACCGGAGACCTACACCCTATAAACTGTAATGTGGGTTCTCCCGGGTATGGCAATACCCTACATGTGGCTGTTATCAGCTGCCTGGGCACACAGGGGGGATAAGCTGTGTGGAGTGCATCAGGGTAAGTAAAATTGGGTAAATTATAAACCAAGGGATGTATGATAAATTTTAAAACACTCTTTCATACAGAGCTCTGGTTATTCGGGACACGTGTCACATTGATATATTGTGTCATCCCTTATCGCCCTCTTATAGCAGACTTCCAGTTTGGGGAACTTCTCCTGGAAAGTGTTGCCGCCCTGGTTCAATGCGTGTGGCCTCGCTTCCAGAAGTACTGGGTGCCCCCCCTTCTTGGTCCCTAAAGATTAGGTTCTTGATAATCACCTCTTGAAATTCCAGGAAAGTTCCCCTCTGGCCTGCACATCGATGTAGCACGTACGCATTGTACAATGCCATCTGTATGATGTGCACGGTCAGCTTCTTATACCACACCGCATGGCGCTGTAGGGCTTCAGGACTTGATCTGACAAGTCCATCCCTCCCATGCACCTATTGTAGTCCAGGATGAAGTCTGGTTTGGGGGTGGCCTTTCCTTCATATATCCTAAATCTGTAGGTATACCCTGATGCACTCTCGCACAGCTTATACATCTTCACGCCATACCTTGCCCTCTTACCCGGCAGGTACTCGCGGAATTGAACCCTCCCTTTAAAATGTACCAGGGACTCACCAATAGAAATACACTTCTTGGGGGTGTATGCTTGGGAAAAGCGAGCACTGAAACGGTCCATTTATACAAATGGTCAAAACTGGGGTCATCTCGGGGTGGGCACGGCTCATTGTCAATATAATGTAAGAAGCGAAATATTGGCTAATTTATTTATTTTTTTTAGGTTACAGTTCAGTTCTGAAGTTGCTTTGAGGGGCCCATATATTAGAAACCCCTATCAAACACCCCATTTTAGAAACTAGACCCCTCAAAGTATTCACAACAGCATTTAGAAAGTTTATGAACCCTTTAGGTGTTTCACAGAAATTTAGAGCAAAGTAGAGGTGAAATGTAACTTTTTTTTTTTTTCAGAAAATCCTCTTTATACCATTTTTTTTATAACACAAAAGGATTTATCAGAGAAACGCAACTTAATACGTATTGCCCAGATTCTGCAGTTTTGAGAAATATCCCACATGTGGCCCCAGTACGGTAATGGACTGAAGCACCGGCCTCCGAAGCAAAGGCGCACCTAGTGGATTTTGAGGCCTCTTTTTTATTAGGCACCATGTCCGGTTTGAAGAGGTCTTGTGGTGCCAAAACATTGGAAACCCCCCAAAAGTGACCCCAATTTGGAAACTAGACCCCTTGAGGAATCCATTGTAGTTTTCTTGGGGTGCATGCAGCTTTTTTTTATCAGTTTTTATTCTATTCATAGGTGGCGTGGTGACTAAAAAACAGCAATTCTACTATTGTTTTTTTATTAAATTTTTTTACAGCGTTCACCGTGCGCAATAAATGACATATTCACTTTATTCTGCGGGGCGATACGATTATGGCGATACCCTATGTTTATAGGTTTCTTTTATGTCTTATGGCGTTTGCACAATAAAATACATTTTGTAAAAAATCATTCACTTTTTGTGTTACCTTATTCTAAGCGCCAGAATTTTTTTATTTTTCAAGCAATAAAGCCGTGCGTGGACTTATTTTTTGCGTAACGAACTGTAGTTTCAATCAGTACCATTTTTAGGTACATGCGACTTTTTGATCTCTTTTTATTCAATTTTTTGGGAGGTGAAGTGACCAAACAATTGTGATTCTGGTACGGTTTATTATTATTTTCTTTTATGGCGTTCACCGCGCGGGATAAATAACAAAATAATTTTGTAGTTCAGGCCGTTACGGACACAGCGATACCAATTATCTATAGTTTATTTGTTTGTTTATATATTTGTATTAATAATGAATGACTGATAAGGTAAAAAGGGGGATTTTTACTTTTAATACTTTTAAAACTTTTATTTTCTTATTTTTACACATCTTTTTTTTACTTTTTTATTACTTTATTACTTTGTCCCACTAGGCGACTTGAGGGCAGGAGGCCCTGATCGCTATTCTAATACACTGCACTACATGCGTAGTGCAGTGTATAAGAACTGTCAGCTACTCACTGACAGCAAGCATAGTGGGTCCTGACTTTGTCAGGACCCACTAGGCTTCCGTCTATGGCATAGCCGGACGCCATTGTTTGGTGTCCGGTTGCCATAGTCACCATCGCCGGCCGCTATCGTGTAGCAGGCCGGCGATGGCAGCTAAACCCCTAAAAAGCAGCGATCTCTATAGAACGCGGCTTTTAAGGGGTTAATCAGCGGGAACACAGCGATCGGTCCCCGCTGTAGGAGCTGTGACAGCTGCTGTACGAGACAGAAGCTGTCACAGCTCCTGTATGTGTCGGGAGGACGGCCGAAACGGCCGTTACTCCCGAGACGTACTATTAGGTCATGGAGCGCGAACAATACAGCTGCCATGACCTAATAGTACGTCCAGGAGCGGGAAGGGGTTAAAATCAGATCTTTGCAGTATAGAATTTTATCCAAGACAACAAAAAAATCTTTTAATATTCAACTTATTTCTTACATATTGTAGTAGTGTAAATAGAAAGCTCCTGACAAGGGGCCACACAATCCCTAACTACAAGGATAGCGTAGGAATGGTTGATTTTAGGAGATATCAGACCCACTGGGCATTGGTTAGGTAGGTCCGATGTCCCCTTTCGCCTACTATATAATACCCCTCCTCTAGTCGGTGGGCCTCTTTTCCACTTTAGAAGATTGTTGCTGTGACCGGCCCTCCTGTCCCTTTTTGTTGCTACTATGCATTGTTCTTGTCATATCTCTTGCAGGAATGTTTGGTTAAAAAAAAAGAAAAAAAGAAGAGGTTGTTTGTCCTGTTGACGAATTTGAGAGTTACTACATTATTACATTGTTTGTACATTTATATGTTGAAGTCACTGTTTAAGTTTTTTTATGGCAAAACCGATGGGTTTGGACCGCCGGGCATCATCAGCTGCCGGGTTACCTGGCTTTTGGCATTTGACCCGGTTGACATAGTTAGTATGTTCCTTACTGGTTTCATAATACATGCTGTGGCCAACTCCCGCCCATTCAAATAAGACATCTGTGTTTGTGTCTTTATTGTTCATATAAAGGTGTGGGCCTCCGCTTTTGCTGGTAAGGGGTTAATATGGTGTTTTTCCCTGAAGTCTAGAGTAATCTTTCAATACTACAAAGTAGCATATAACCTGCTAATTCAGTTATATAATTAGTCAGATAAGTTTTCTTGTTTTAGCAAGCGCTATGTTACAAAATTATGGTCAGAAAATCCCTGTCTATTTCTACATTTATAGATTGCAATATTATAATCAGATTAATCTATTTTGAGTTAGGACTATTACACAGGATAATAGATCAACCCTTCGGATAACAATCTACTGTTGGCCCTTACTACCGTAGGTTTATGTTAGTAATTCTCAGCTGTCACGAGACAAGCTTCAAAAATAGGAATTGGTCATTGAATTCTCAAAAAGCTTTATGACAGATACTGTATAATCCATCCTAGATTATTATTATTATTCAAAGGAGTCTTCAGAGCATTTTTTTTTTAAGCATTAAAGATGGATTTGACGAAAGAGTGTTTTATTTCCCTTCTCTGTTTCATGTCCCTGTCAAGTCATTAGAGTAAGGACCCATGCACACGAACGTGTTTTTGCGGCCGCAATTCCCCCGAAAATCCACGGGAGAATTGCGGCCCAATTCTTTTCTATGGGGCCATGCACACGACCGTAGTTTTTGCGGTCCTTGCACGGCCCGGGAGCCCGGACCGCAGAAAGAACAGGCATGTCTTATTACGGCCCTGTTCTGCGGTCCGGGCTCATTGAAAACAATGGCGGCGGCCATGTGCATGTCCCGCGATTTGCGGGCGGCCTGCGGCTGACAGTCCGCAGCCGGCCGACCCGAAAATCACGGCCGTGCACACGGCTACGGTCGTGTGCATGAGGCCTAAATCTCAAAGACTTCCTGGAAATGGTTGTACCAGTGAGCATTATTTTTTTATTATCAACTATAAGCTTTTTTTGGTAGTTTACTTTTTCTTGTAAGATAAAAATGAAAGAGGCCTCTCTTGAATGGAGCTTGGATTTAGTACCAGGCACAGTCGCACATACAAACAAGCCACTTTGCCTGAATGTACATTGAAGGTGCTGTGGCGCTCACTGTTCCGTTGATGAATGGGGTCCCAGGGCTCAGACCCCTACCAATGATACATTGATTGGCTATGGATAGTTATATCCCGGAGAAAAAAAACTTACATAATCAAATTCTGACTATATTGCTTTATTTTTATCTTTTTATTTATATGAGAATAATAAAGATTAGCATATATTTTGTAGCTATAGGTATGCCAAATAAACATTTTCCAGTGATCTGTTGTCATACCAATACATGCTATACATTTGACAGACAAACATTCTTAAATATTTTCACATTTATTTCTAATAAATCATGTAATCCTTTTAGCATACCCAAGACATATTCATATCTGTTTTGGTATAATCAAACATCTGCTGAATACTTACTCTCTTTTGCCGATCCTCTTGTTATCTGTGATTCATTTTTAATATTGTGTATATGTAATTGTTGTAATTTATGCAATAAAAAGATTGTGTTTTTACATTTGACTTATAGACTCCGTGGGTTCTTGTTTTTGGTGTTATATTATACAATAGGAGTACAGTCGTGTTACTTGGGATGATTTATCATGTGAAATGATGCATATGTATGCCCTATATATAGGTTCTATTTCCAGTGATCTGTTGTCATACGAATACATGCTTTACATTTGACGGACAAACATACTTAAATATTTTCACATTTATTTCTAATAAATCATGTAATCCTTTTAGCATACCCAAGACACAGTCAAATAATGACTTATTAGTTTGTAATATCTTGAGCCTCAGTAGATGAAGGGGTTCTTCTCATTTTAACATTCCTAAAAACATATAATTCACACAAAAAAAAAATGCGGTCAATTCAGCTAATGCATATAATTTATTGCTTAATCATGAATAAAAAACTAATATCTACTGTATATACACTACCTGTCAAAAGTTTTAGAACACCTCAATTTTTCCCGTTTTTATTGATATTTACAGTTTAATGTCTCAAATGTACTTTGAAATGAAAGAATAGAAGAAATAAATAAGTTAAGATGAATAAAAATAATGGATTAACTTTGTTTCAACAAATTAAATCTAGATTTTTGACTCTTCAAGTCGCCACCTCTAGCTTATATAAGAGCTTTACACAATCGAGGAGTTCTTTCTACAATTGCATTCAGATAATCCCCCCATCCAGTGTACAGGACACCCTGACCCCTCCTGTACAGTTCTTAAACTTACCATATCTCTTTCCTGCAGTATTTTTTAAAACTGAGAACTCACCATTATCCATAAAGAAATGAGTGACGTCACCACATTGTGCTGTTTCTCTCTTGAAGGCAGAGGAGTGAGAGACGCAGTAAGGCTCAGAGACTTCTTCTTTCCTGCATTTTATTTCTCTTAATAAGCTGTTCTCTCCCTCTCCCTCCTCCTCCACTCAGGCATGAGGGACCGTAAACAGGGCAGTACCAGTACCAGTAGTACAGCCATATGGGGCCCGGCTTCAAGTCTTCCAAAAAGAGGCCTGCCTTCGCTGCTTGCCACCGCTGCCCGCCGCTGCATCCCAGAATCAATGGGGCCCATACAGTGTCATCTAGGTAAAAGGAACAAGACTATAATGTCATAGGGACTGATTCTTTAACCTAAGTAACACTATACAGGCCCCAAGCAACAATCAGGACCGCCCTTATTTCTTCCTAGTTCCTCCTGTCCCCTATCCTTCTCTCTTCCTCCTCAGAGTGACGCAAAGTGCATCTACATTCGTGTGAAGAGATGGAGCTTTCTTTCTGGCAGCGGTAATACAGGCAGCAGAGAAGGCAGCTTGTGGAACAGTACAGGGTCTCAGGTAGTAAGACTATTTGTCTGCCAATAACCTCTCTCCTCCTCTGTCACCTACACTCTCTGCACTGGCCCGCACAGAACCTCTACCACCTTCTTTGGCCCTCTCCCCCTCCTCCCACAGAGCCTCTGCCACCATCTGTGCCCCCACCACATTTAAAGAAACAAATCCTCTTCTGTGTCTCCTGAACCCCCAAAGACCCCTGCTACTTTATGTTCCCCACAGTACTCTTACTACTCTCTGTGCCCCCTCCCCTTGCAAAGCCCCTGACACCTTTTGCATTCCATGTTCCCTGCTGCCTCACAGAGCCCCTGGCACCCTCTGACCCATAATCCCCATGCAGAGCCCCTGACATCTGCTTCTATCCCCCATCTTTCAGTGCCATGTTTCCTTCTGTCCATGTTCCCTCAAAGAGCACCTGGCAACTTCTAACCCCTTGTCTCCTACAAATTCTCTGTTACCTGCTTCTTTCCCCCTCTCATAACAGAGCCCATCTACTTATGTATTCCCTTTCCCAACCCCTCACATATCCCCTGGCACCTTCTGACCTCCATTCCTCAAAAAAGCATCTTGCACCTGCTTCTGTCCTCTCTCCCCTAACAGTGGTCTGGCTTCTTCTGTCTTCTCTGTCCCTGCTCCCTCACAGGGCCCCAGTGCACCTTCCGGCCCTTCTGCCCCCAACAGAATCCCATCACCTGATTTTTGTCCTCCACTTCCAGAGCCCCCTGTCTCCTTTTCCCCACCCCCGCAAAGTCAGTGCTACCTTATAAATGGCTAAGACCCTGGCAAAGCGGGAGTCTGAGACCCAGACTTTTTGGCAGTATGGTGCCCAAAAATTTCAGATAAAAAACAAATAGTTTGCACAGCACTGGACCTGGTCCACGGTCCTCAATATCAGGAAGACAAAAAAATGGACAGAGGCAGCACTTCCAAATTGGAAGTGCTGCCTCTGTCCATTTTTTGTCTGCCAAAAATTTCAGATGGCAGCCCTAGCTGTAGGTAACATTTATTGCCAATTATCATTCCTGTTTCTCAGTGGAAGTGCTAATTGATGGATTTATTTAGGAGTCTGCTCAACCCTGTTTAAGCAAGTAAATGCTAATTAGTGCAAAAGAACTCTGGGAGCAGGAAATCTTACTATCGGCAGAGGCACTTGATGTAGCCGACTCGGAGGTTCCTATGCGCAGTGCAAACTTTAAAAGAAAAAAACAATCATTGACAGCATTTTGGTTCTGCGCTTTGGACTGCAGAAAAAAAAAATAACATTTTGTACTATCCATAAATTTTCGAATGGTTGACAAACCTGCACCTATTGCCATGCACATTGAAAATTATTTCTGAAGGAAAAGGAAACGCCATTATAGAGGCATTTATTGCAATGAGATCATCATCAGCTTCACTCTGGGTGAAGATATATTTTAGTGAACCTAACTGAAACTCCCTGTAGTGCTCTGTTTCATTTATTCTAACAATCAGACCGGGGGCACATTTACCCTCAATTTTGATGTTTTTATGATAACCTAGTGAAAAGAAGTGATGGACACAAAACTGTCAGATACATTCTTAGAAACAAACAACGTACTGAATGAGTTTGATATAAAAATATATATAATTTCACATTCTGCGATGGTTTTCAGCACATTGATGCTCTTTATACAACACTGCTTTCTATTACGTATGTGTCTATGGTATTCTATTTCTTTTAGAAAGATGAAAAACATTAAATAGAAACTGTAAGCATTTTTTTTTCTACCAAAATAGATGAATTCTAAGGTATTTTGAATCGATGTATATTACATTTGCAGTTTAACTGTACTTTTTATAGATTTTACAGAAACATTTTATTTCAGATTATACCTGAGGACAAATCTATACAATAGGAATTGTTTTAATCTTATTTGCGAGCAGGCATACTGCTTAAATTAGATTTAGGGTAGTTGCTCCATGGAGTATTTCTGACTTACAGAAAATCTAATTTAATATGATGAGAAATTAATTTTATTGTAAAAAGCGACAATAAACCTTTATTTTCCTTTTACTTAATTACACAATAGTTTGTTTGTATATTTTTTATATTTTCTTCCACTGCTCCATAAATCATGACACATATTAGTCAAGATAAAATAAATAAAGGATAAACCTGTATACTTTTATCTATAGTTACACTGTTTCACATGTTAACACACAGTTTTTTTTTGGTCTTTTATTATGTTACTTGGACAGATTCATTTATTTAAAAGGTTTGCCTGATTAGGGCATATGGATGTTAAAAAGGGTGGTCCCCCACTTGGTACCCCGTCTATGAGCCAAAGCAGAGAGCTACCAAAAGACAGCCGCTCTCGCTCTGGCAGGCTCACGCCATCCATGTATAACAAGCTGAATGTCTCAGTGGCTGTCATATTAAAGGAGTTGTATGTGATGAGACTATGACTTTAACCCTTTCCCGCCATATGTTGTACATTTACTGTACTGGTAGCTGGCAGTTCCCACTAAGTGCCATAAATGTACAGCATGGTTATTGGGCGGGCTCAGGATCTGTGCCCATGCCAACAACAGTGGGTGTCAGCTGTGACATACAGATGGCACCCTGCTGCAATGGCTGACCCTGACCTTTAACCCTTTAGATGCAGCTGACAACAGGAACCATGAGGTTTTACAGGGAGAGTGGTATTTTTCTTTATGGCCATCGATGCCCAGGTTGCCATGGTGGTCGGGGCAGGGCCTAATAGACTGCCCGTTAGTTTAAAACTGAAAAGCATAATTCACGGCACTAAATGAGTAGTGCAGTGTATTATGTAAGCAAACAAATAATTGCATGGACAAGTCCTATAGTGGGACAAAACAATCTTGCAAAAGAAATAAATAATAATAATAAAGTGTCCGGAAAAAAAAAATAATCACAATCAAATAAAACAAATAAACCCTGTTTTCCTCCTTATAAAATGCTTTAGGAAAAACAAAATTCAAATTTGACATTGATATCACCGTAATTATAACATTATTTATCATGCACGGTAAACTAAGAAATAATGGCTGAATTGCTATTTGTGTTTATCCAGCCTCCTGAAAGAAATGAATAAAAAGTAATCAAAAAGTCATATGTACCCCAAAATAATAGCAGTGAAATCTACAGATCATCTCACAAAAAACAAGCCCTCATAAAGTTTTGTCAATGTAAAAAAAAAATGTTGTCTTTTGAAATGCGGCAACACAAAAACAAATGATTTTCAAAAAAAGATTAAAAAGTTTTTTATTGTGCAAAAGTAGTAAAACATCATAATTTTTTTTTATCATGTTATTTATACCGCACAGTGAACGCCGAAAAAGAAAATTCGAAATAACTATGGCGTCAACTCAACAAAAAACGAACTAAAGTCATTCAATATTATGTAGCACACAATGATTCCATTTAGAAAAGCGACTTTTCCCATATTAAACAAGCCCTCATATTGCTTTGCCAAAGGGAAAAATGGAAAGTTATGGCTTTTGAAATAAGTAGATGAAAAATCTAAAATAATCGATGTGTCCTTAAGGCCTAAAACCAGCCGTGTCCTTAAGGGGTTGAAGGTGCACACACTAGATTTTTTTTAGACTGTGTTGTTTTTTTGTGCAGAATGAATAGAATTTGCATTGTATTTTTTTTTAGTATCAGTTGTCCATTCCGTATTCCATTGACTTCATTCTAAAAAAAAAGTATGGAAAAATCTACAGTATGTTTTATTTTGTGAGACATAAGCTTCTACCTATATTTATTCTTCACATTATAGCCAATGGAGAATTAATGTGACCTGCATGTGCACCTGATTGACACAAATTTTGTGTAAAATTTTAACTTCTAGTAAAATGAAATAGTTGTACTATTGATTGAGAAGTGGTTAAGGCTCTGCATTCCAAACTATGTTTATATGACACATTTAGTTTAGGGCTACAAGGTGACAGTGTCACGCGTCGAAAGATCGCTACATACAACACAATAACGTAAGTGAATGTGACCATGATACGACTCACAAAATTTGGATTTCTTGCGACGTTGTCACAACGCGGCACACATTCACTTAAATTGCAGCGATGTATGCAGCGAGATACAACCATCCTTGGATGTGCGATCTGTTTCGTGGCCAAAGTAACCGTGTAGACCTAGCCTTAAGCCTGTGATCTGTGAACTTGCTGCAGCGTGATATCATACAACTAAAGCCATTGAAAAGTCATTGAAAAAGCCAAGATAAGAGACCTAGCCATTGTTTATTTAAAGCGTAAAAAGTCAAGGTAAAGACGGCTACATCTGTACTTAGGAAAGGTGATTGCGCACATGCATAGCCCTCTCCACTCAAGTCTATAGGAGTTATGGCCACAGCTGAGACAGTGACTACCTTAAACTTCAGAAGATAGAGCCTCTTCACTTCTTCTCAGCTCAAAAATCACCAAACGTCTATGTGGAGGGATGGGTGGTGGTAGGGCACTTTTGCCCCAATTGTCCTACCTATAATCAGGCCCAGGGTGTGGCCAAACTACTTCGGATCTGTGAAAATGACTAACTGTCTAAGGGCCTGTTCACATCACCGTTCGCTTTCCGTTCCGGGGTTCCGTCGGAGGTTTCCGTCAGGTGAACCCCGCACTGGAAAGTAAAAGTTCAGCCACAGCTTCCGTTTCAATCACCATTGATATAAATTGTGACGGAAACATCGCTAATGGTTTCCGTTCGTCACCATTCCGGCAGGTTTCCGGTTTTCCGACGGAATCACTGGAATGGAAAGCAAACGGTGATGTGAACAGGCCCTAGAGTGCGGTCATATATATCAGTTGCATCAGCATCAGTTTTTTTTGTCTCTCAAGTGATTACAACTAATGCAAAAACTGATGCAAAAATGTATCAGTTGCCATCAGGCTTTATCACAATTTTTACTACAAAACCATAATTTGTCATCAGTTGTCGTTAGTTGTCATCAGTTTTTAACATCCGTTTTTACCACAATGGTCCACCAAAAAGGTAGTCTAGGGTCTGAAAATGTGCCAATTTTATCAGAGTGGTGCATAGTTTGTGATAGATTAGATACATGATAGATTAGATACTTGTTGTGTACCATGTCAGTGATCTCCTTCTCTACTCCGGCCTTGGCGATACACTGAAGTCTGACACACACATTGTAATGTCACGTGTGTCATATTCAGCGCAGCGCCAAGGCCGGCGCCAAGTGAGAGAGAGAGCCCAGAAGGCAGCTGCTGTCCACTGACCTCAGATCAAATCTTCGAAGCAGCTATGAAAAGACGCCAAACACTAGAAATAACTTCAGTGAGTAGATAGTTTTTGGTGCCTTTACAGCTACCCAATACCACCCTGCGTCTCCTACCCACCCCACACCACGCAGGGATTCACAAAACAAGGTTCGGGTGTCGACTGTTAAAAACAGCCATCTAGGTCCGTTTTTGACGGCCGTTTGGTACCCTTTCGGTGTTTTCCGTTTTTGACAAATATATAGTGCCACACACTCCGTGTAGATAATACAGCAGTGCCCTCTTTAGATAGTGCCACACCCCCCTGTATATGGTGCTACGCCTCTGGTATATAGTGCCACTCATGCCTCTGTTGATAATGCCGCAGTGCCCTCTGCATATAATGCCACAGTATTCCCTGTAGATAATGCCACACAGACCCCCTGTAGAAAGCGCCACACAGCTCTCTTGTAGGTAGCGCCACAATGCCCCCTTGTAGGTAGTGCTACACAGCCCCCTTGTAGGTAGCGCCACGAAGCCCCCTTGTAGGTAGCGCCACACAGTCCCCTTGTAGGTAGCGCCACACAGACCCCTTGTAGGTAGCGCCACACAGGCCCCTTTGTAGGCAGCGCCACACAGCCCACAGCCCTTTTTTTAGGTAGCGCCACACAGCCCACAGCCCCCTTGTAGGTAGCGCCACACAGCCCACAGCCCCCATGTAGGTAGCGCCACAGAATCCCCTTGTAGGTAGTGCAGCACAGCCCACAGCCCCCTTGTAGGTAGTGCCACACAGCCCCCTTGTAGGTAGCACCACACAGCTCACAGCCCCCTTGTAGGTAGCACCCCCTTCCTGTAGATAGAGCCACTGTAGCTCCCTGAAGGAGCAAAATACCCCTTTGGCCGGGGATTCTGCTTCTGGAGCGCTCCGCCGACGCTGTGACCGGGGATTCCCCTGTCATCTGTGTCCATTTATGGGCAGTCACGTCACTGGCTTATCATGGAGTGGAATCCCCGGTCACAGAGTTGGCAACGATGTGTACGGGGATTTCGCTTCAGGAGTTGCTCCTGATTTCACTGTCCATATATGGCCAGAGACATCAAGCGCTCTGTCCAGGAGCGGAATCCTTGGCCACACGGGGATTCCGCTCCTTAAGGGAGCTACAGTGGTGCTAGTAGATAGCAGAGCAGGGAGATACCTCCCTGCTCTGCTATACTGGCTTCACTACAACTGTAGCAGCCGCAGTGGTGCCACCGGCCATGGGGGGTCCCGTCCCCCATCCTGATGGGTGGCACGGGTGCCCTCATGCCCAGTGTCACCACTAGCAGCCTCTATGGCTGCTACAGCGGTAGCGACGCCACCGAGTGAAGAAGCGGCCGGGCGGAAAGGCGACTTCTGAGTCGCCTGGGCGATTCTGAAACAAGCAGGGGAAGGGAGCCAGTGCAGCGCCCGCTTCCACCTGCTGGGGTGATGCACCATCTGCAATGGCACAGGTTGCATGGCCCTGGGTAAGAGTATAGTCGTCACGGTCTCCGCCTGGAGCAATGCTATGACCAGGGATTCCGCTCCTAGCTCACATCCACCTTCCCACCTGGTGCTGCCGGTAGGTGGATGCGGCAGCATCCGGCTTTCATCCAGCCACCATTAAAATAGATAGGATACGGCGCCGGACCTCCCTGGGAGCAGGTACCAAAAACGCTGCAGGTAATGTTTTTACATCGCGTTCCAAATTATTATGCAAATGTTATTTTTCGCTGATTTTCCTAAATAGTCGATGCAAATGACAGTCAGTATAATCTTCAAGCCATCAACCGTTGGAGTATAATGCAAATTTTATTGAACAAATCTCCTAATGATAACAGATTTTTTTTTAGAAGTAAAAAACTCAAAATGCACTGTTTCAAATTATTATGCACATCAGAGATCAAAACATTTTAAAGGTTGTAAAGAGAACTAAAATGGTAATTTGTTGAATTTGCAGCATCAGGAAGTCATATTTACGGAAATCAAAAGCTCTTTCAATCAAAAAAAACTTAACAGGCCAAGTTACATGTTAACATAGGACCCTTTCTTTGATATCACCTTCACAATTCTTGCATCCATTGAATTTGTGAGTATTTGGACAGTTTCTGCTTGAATATCTTTGCAGGATGTCACAATAGCCTCCCAGAGCTTCTGTTTTGATGTGAACTGCCTCCCACCCTCATAGATATCTTGCTTGAGGATGCTCCAAAGGTTCTCAATAGGGTTGAGGTCAGGGGAACATGGGGGCCACACCATGAGTTTCTCCCCTTTTATGCCCATAGCAGCCAATGACACAGATGTATTGTTTGCAGCATGAGATGGTGCATTGTCATGCATGAAGATAATTTTGCTACGGAAGGCACGGTTCTTCTTTTTGTACCAAGGAAGAAAGTGGTCAGTCATAAACTCTACGTACTTTGCAGAGGTCATTTTCACACCGTCAGGGACCCTAAAGGGGTCTATCAGCTCTCTCCCAATGATTCCAGCCTAAAACATGACTCCGCCACCTTCTTGCTGACGTCGCAGCCTTGTTGGGACATGGTGGCCATTCACCAACCATCCACTACTCCATCCATCTGGACCATCCAGGGTTTGCACGGCACTCATCAGTAAACAACACGGTTTGAAAATTAGTCTTCATGTATTTCTGAGCCCACTGCAACCGTTTCTGCATGTGAGCATTGTTTAGGGGTGGCCGAATAATAGCTTTATGCACACTCGCAAACCTCTGGAGGATCCTAGACATTGAGGTTCGCGGGACTCCAGAGGCACCAGCGGCTTCAAATACGTGTTTGCTGCTTTGCAATGGCATTTTAGCAGCTGCTCTCCTAATCCTATTAATTTTTCTGGCAGAAACCTTCCTCATTATGCCTTTATCTGAACGAACCCATCTGTGCTCTGAATCAGCCACAAATCTTTTCACAGTACGATGATCACGTTTACGTTTTCTTGAAATATCCAATGTTTTCATACCTTGTCCAAGGTATTGCACTATTTCATGCTTTTCGGCAGCAGAGAGATCCTTTTTCTTTCCCATGCTTGAAACCTGTGGCCTGCTTAATAATGTGGAACGTCCTTCTTAAGTAGTTTTCCTTTGATTGGGCACACCTGGCAAACTAATTATCACAGGTGTCTGAGATTGATTACAATGATCCAAAGAGCCCTAAGACACCATACCATCCATGAGTTTAATTGAAAAACTAATAATTAAATGTTTATGACACTTAAATCCAATGTGTATAATAATTTGGAACACGGTGTAGATCCGGCTCCCAGGGAGGTCCAGCGCCATATGGCTCCACAACTGATGTCCCCCTTACCAGAACAGATCCCATAGAAAGCTACGGGATCCGTTCTAGCATCAGTTTGCCTCCAGCTTTTCTTCAACATGCCGGAGGTAAACTGAAGCGGACGCCGGACATATGTGAACAGCCCCTTATACAGCAATTCAATGTTTTGAAACATAAAAACATAATGAAGCCTAAATCTTTATCAGAATGGCCAAAAGGTTTTGATTGGCTCAAACAAAGTGCTTTATTGAGTCTAATGCACATGCTATGGCCTGACTGTAAAATAACAGCTCATGCGTAAAACCTACCAATGTGTTTAATTAAATCAATACTACAATAAAGAGTAGGATCACATTTCTCAAAAATAGTATTATTAGAGACTGATAGAAAATGCATAGAAAGCTCTGGGTTGTACTGATAGTAAAGTTGTTGCAACTAGTGAGAGGCAAACACAGACAGCAGAGGGCTTCTGTGCAAGAACAATTTATGGATTCCTTGCTCTCTAAATCTCACATAGAGTACCTTCCTATTTAGCAAATCCATCCAGATAAATACAATTCACTTGTGGGTTGTAATCTACCAGTAATTGATGCCATAAAAATAATTAGATCAGTCCCTTACATGCAAATTGCAATTTAATAGATAGTAGGAATTACTGCTTTTTTTCCTTTAAAAGTTGAAGTGAACCCCCTTACACACAGGTATCTCATATAGTACATCCTCTCTTTCTACCAGTTAGGGGATCTGTCACATTAAACATGTGTGGGCAGTATGTTATAGACCAAATTAATGAAAAGGTTTATGGGATTAAATTAATTCAAAGTGATTAGGTGGTCAAACTGATTTTGGGGACGTTGACTTTGTAGGAATACCTCCTGAGAATGGTCTTGCCTGTTCTCACACACTAGAGTGCAATGCGCCTTCACCAGTCATGGTTGGAGCTGCCCACTACTATGCAAAATCCCCAAGGGACTATGCCCCCAGCCCTTGGCTGCACTTACCAAGACTTTAAGCGCTACCACGGCTCTTCTCTAACCGCTACCTTTCACCGAAATTGTCCATTCTCCCTCTTGTTGGCGGCCCTAGCATTGAGCTTGTCTGGTTGCGCAACAGGGGCAGCAATATTTCTTTCACAGTCCCATGTGGTCTAACATCAGCACGGTTAAAACCTTCAGAAGGTGCTGTCTTTTAAGACCACCTGTCCCATGTGAGGCAACTTTTTCTTTACAATCTTGGCAGAACATGAAACAAAATTGTAGGTCACAACACGACACTTCAAAACAGTACAGTGTACTTAGCTTGTAGCACAGCGAAGGCGATTGGCATTACAGCAGATGGACGCAGGAATATTTCAGCCGATACACCCAGGGATACTTCTCTACCGGCCAAGGGAATCTCTCCTCAAAAACTTTCTCTCACTTACTGACTTTGTTTGTGGCTCAGCAGACTTGTCAGCTCACTGCCCTCTAAAGGCTATGGGGCCTGCCTTTATCTTTCTTGGCTGCAGCATGGGATCTCAGTTTCACACATGGCTTACACTCCACACATGCTCCTTCCACCTTTCTGTCCTTTCTATTTAACCTCCCTGCTTGCGCCTCCTAGGCACAATGATGCTCAATGGAGCGCCGCTATGCACATACATTTCCCCAGCCAGCAGAGGTTCCCTCCACTCTGCTGTGCCAGAGCGTCATTGTTATGGTGCACGGCGGCAAGAGGACGCCGTTGCTTGATGACTCTCGATGTTTCCCCTAGTTTTCCTACAAGGGAAGGTAACAGGACATTGTTTCTCTGTTGTACTCGGTCGCCGATGCCTTGGTCATTTCATCTTTTTTCCTAATTACGATCCCTCTGAGGAAAGAATGATGACCCACCAGTTGTTGTCTATAGCCCCTGGTAATTGTACCACTTGTGTAATGGATATACCGGTGTCAGTTCCGAATTGGTCCTTCCTGACCCTCACCTTATACACATGGAACTGTGGACTAAGCTGTTGGATAACTGTGTAGGAAGTTCACACCCACCTCGCTTTTAACTTATCATCCTGCTGAGACTGTTTATTGCATACTAGGACTCTGTTACAGAACTGGCTGTTGCTTTGTACTGGCAGACTTTGGCATCTTTTCTTATCATCTCTTTTCTTGCACTAAGCTTGAGCCTGTGAGGTTCTGTGATGATGCTCTTGTACCCAGTCCGAAGGCTGATCCATCAGCAGCGCAAGTGGGAGCCACCTCATTTGACCAAATATGACCCAATAGCACGTGTGCCTCGTGGTACTATGTTATTATATGCCCATACCATGTCTTCTACATGCTCGGGCTACTTCTCTTGTTGTTCCTCCCCCAAAGTCTGATTGAACTCCTTACATGTGCGATTACCTTGGCATGGTATGGGGTGGTTCGAGATTTTTGGATTCCATGCAGGGAACATAGTTACATGATGAGCTAGGGCTCAAAGTTGGGCACTAATCAAATAACAGTCTGTGAGGGCATCCGTAAGGACCAATAACATGCATTCAAACATTTGTGCAGTCATCCTTGCTGTGTAGTTGTGGGTTGTGGGTCCAAAGCACTTTCAAGAAGTGTTCCAGGCAAAGTAGAATATATTTGGGCCACAAAATGATTGGTTGATAAATCTACAGTCAGCAGTTCCAGGGGGTCCCCACTGTGAATCACCTGAGATGTAGTGATTGCTAAGGGCCCTTGTGTCTTGTATAGTCTTCACAAGCCAGATACATTTGTTCAACTCTCTCACTCAATCATAGGCTGTAAAAATACCCCTGGATCAGAGCCTCCATCTTTTCTGGGTAAAATTGGCAACCAATTTTATACAGGGTCCAACAAACTATCTCCACTTCTCCAGCTTACAGGACCTATTGCACACTTCTTGGTGTTCCAGACCCGAAGGTTTGGCAATGGCTCTGCCACGCCCAGTATGTTGCTCTCTTCGGCGTGTTGGGTCTGTGTCCTCTTTGCACCCATCCGTGCAGCCACTGAAGTTCAGCATCCACAATTTGTTTGTCTCTCTATTTATCCTGGTGTGCAATTTGACATTTTCCGATGGTGTTCGAGTACTTCGGAGTTGGGTGGTTCTGCTCACTATTCTGGCATTTTAATTTATTTTGTCTGTCATTCTGGTCACCTGTGGGTTTGGTAGTTGTGTTGCGGGATAGCGAAATCGCATTGTTATGACTGTAGTATGTCTGTATTACTTCGTCGAATAGAGCCAATCTGTACTGTTCTAGTGTGCCCAGGATGGCAGTTTTCAGAAACGCCAGCGGAATACTGTCTGTGTAAATGAGCTCTAAACAGAAGAAGCTAGGGTTATTTTGCTGACCATCTTGCTTCTGGAAGAGTACAGCCCCCAGACCCTTAAGGCTGGAATCCGTGTAAAGTTGGAAAGATGGGTGTAGTCCGTGATTGCCAGATTGGGTGCTGTTGTGAGCCGTTGTTTCAACTCCAAGAAGGCCTGCTGTTTGGCATCACCCCACTTTCTAAACACATTCCCTCCTGGCGCCACCAGCAGGGCTGCTCTCGGAGCAGTGAATTTAGGGACCCCACAATCTTTGCAAAGTCCCAGATGCGGCGACAGTTTCCCACTAGCCCTAAGAAAGCTTGCACGTCTGACAAAGTGTGTGGTATAACCCACTCCACCACGGCTTGAATCTTGATTAGGTCTGGGGCCACCCCCACCAAATTGACAATATATCACATGTAGTTAATCTCTTTGTAACCATTCCTGTATTTGGTGGGTTTCAGCTTGTGTCTGAATCAGTTGCATGAATATCTTGAGATGTGTGGCGCAAGATGACCATTTTTGAAAAGAAAAATATGATTTTGTGATAATCTGTCATGAAATGTCTATGGTATATGTGTCTATGTGTGGCCTACAAGTGGTTGTAATATGAACTGCAGCCTGTCAAGAATAGCAGGTTGTGATAATGTTTTGAATTTGTTTCATGAGAACTTGGAGTCCTTAACCAAATTACAGCAAATACAAGGGTGAACACACCTATATCATGATGGATTCAAAATTTCAATCCTTGAGGCAGTCCTCCATCAATCTCTGGAAAGTTCATGAGACTGATGGAAATTATTTTTGAATTGTGTAATGTACCCTGATTTGTCCTTATTCCTCTCTCAAACTGAGATCTGCCAGTATCCACTGGCCAGATCAAGAATGGTGAAGTACCCTGATGGAGACTCCTCAACCTTAGGGAGGGGATAAGCCTCTCAGTGGGTCCACACATTTTAGAGTCGATAAGTGTTGACTATCGACAAACGCAATCACTGCATTTAAGATGTTTGCAGCTCATCGGAAAGCGCGGCAATTAAATTGGCAGGGGTTCCAGTGGCTGCAATTGCAACCAGAGGCATAATACTGGCCTCCCAGTTTGCCTAGCACGGAAGCCGTTCAGGACCCCCCCGGCAGCGGAGCCTGAACGGCTTCCGTAGCTGCGTCATCAGCGGTGGATTTCAACTGTATGTTATAGCTGACATTCACCTGTAACGGCAGTAACCGAAGCTAGCTCTGAACCCTGCCATTAATTCCTTAGATGCAGCGATCGAAAAGCGATCGCTGCATCTTAGCAGTTGCTAGCAGATCGTCAGCCCTGACATACAATCAGGGCTGCCGACTGTTGCTATGGCAACAGGAGACACAATGGCCTTCTGCTCTGCCATTACGGAAGCCGATTAGGCCCCGCCGGGAGACGAAGCCTAATCGGCTTGCTGAAGGTGAATAACTGACAGATCTAATACATTGCACTACGTAAGTAATGCAATGTATTAGGGAAAAAAATCAGACAGTTGGACCTTCAAGTCCCAAAGTGTAAAAAAAAAAGTGAAAAAAATAAATGTTTGAAAACATAATAAAAGTTTCAAATAATAAAATAAAACAAAATCGCCCTGTTCCCTTATAAAGTCCTTTATTATTGAAAAAATAATAATAAACCATACGTATTTCATATCGCCGCGACCGTAACAGCCTGAGCTATACAAATATTATATGATTTATTGCACACGGCGAACAGCGTAAAAAAAAACGTAAAAAACTATACTGGAATTTCTGTTTTTTGGTCACTTTGCCCTACAAATATTGGAATAAAAAGTGATCAAAAAGTCACACGTATCCAAAAATGGTACCTATAAAAACTATAGCTGGTCTAACAAGCCCTCATACAGCTCCTTTGAAGAAAAAGTTAGAAAGTTATGTTTCTCACAACTTGGAAAAATACATTATTTCTACAAAAGTAATTTTATTGTGCAAAACATTGTAAGGCTGGATTTACACGAGTACATTACGTCCGTAATGGACGGACGTATTTCCGCCGGAAGTCCCGGACCGAACACACTGCAGGGAGCCGGGCTCCTAGCATCATACTTATGTACGATGCTAGGAGTCCCTGCCTCGCTGCCGGACAACTGTCCCGTACTGTAATCATGTTTTCAGTACGGGACAGTAGTTCCACGGAGAGGCAGGGACTCCTAGCATCGTACATAAGTATGATGCTAGGAGCACAAAAATAGAAGAAGAGGGGGGAGGAATCCTCCAGCTCACCTGACACTACGGATGTGTGTCTCAGCAGCGCCCGGAATCTCGTGTCGGCACACGTTGAGGTACAGAGGAAGAGAAAGGAGTTGTTCCAGCGCTGTATGAAGTGGTTAAAATGGAAGCAGGTTTCCAAGTTTAATTGTATTCAATTAAAATAGTCCAGAAGAATAGTCCAGTGTGTTTAAAACAGACACCACAGCCAAGACTAAGGATGCAGGAGCATCCGAAACGCGTAGGCTTTTGAGGACATTACCGCCCGCTTACCCTCACACTGGACTATTCTTCTGGACTATTTTAATTGAATACAATTAAACTTGGAAACCTGCTTCCATTTTAACCACTTCATACAGCGCTGGAACAACTCCTTTCTCTTCCTCTATGATGCTAGGAGCTCAGCTGTCTGCAGTGTGTTCGGTCCGGGACTTGCGGCCGAAAGACGTCCGTCCATTGTGAATCCAGCCTAAAACATAAAAAAGTGCTATAAATTAGGTATCGCCGGAATCCAAAAGTTAATATGTAATTTATAACGCGTGGTGGACGCTGTATAAAAAAACAAATAAAAAACTATGCCAGAATTAAGTATTTTTGGTTACCTGGCCTCCCAAAAAATAGGATAAAAAGTGATCAATAAGTCGCATGTACCCCAAAATGGTACCAATAATAACTACAGCTCGTCCCACAAAAAAACAGCCCTCGTACCACCATGTCTATGAAAGTATAAAATTAGTTAAGGCTCCAAATTATGCAGTTGTGCAGGTCCGAGGGGAAGATTTCTTCTGTTTCAAGAGGCGATTTATCAAGGTCCTAAAATTAGGGAACCAGGAAGGGTAGAGCCCAAACAAATCCGTTGGAAGCGACGTTACCCGTATTATACCAGGACAACACTTTCCTAACAAAATTCGCCAAACTGCAATGGTGCGGAGTGTGGACCAAAAGGGGGTTAAGAAAGGACATAATTTATCAGTGTGGCACTGGCCTGTGCAAAAAGGATTGCTCCACAGCGTAACACACACCTATGGATTATTTTATTGTCTTTTGACCCCATTATTATACCACCTGAGTATGCCCCTGATATACTTTGCCCAGCTTACATATGCCACCACATTATAAACGGAAACACTAGCAATACTCAAACAAAACTACTACCAAGCAAAATCCGCCCTTCAAAAGCCAAATGGCGCTCCCTCCCCTCTGAACCCTACAGTGTGCCCAAACAGCAGTTTACTTCCACATATATGGCATCGCCATACTCAGAAGAACCCTTTTAACAATTTTTGGGGTATGTGTCCCTAGTGGCACAAGCTGGGCACGACATATTTGCCACTGGAATGCCACTGGAATGGCATATCTAGGGAAAAATATAAATTTTTAATTTGCTCCATCCGCAGCGCATTCATTTATGGAAAAGACCTGTGTGGTGAAAATGCTCACTACACCCCTTAATAAATGCCTTGAGGGGTGTAGTTTCCAAAATTGGGTCACTTTCTTTTTTATTATTTCACATCTGAGCCCTGCAATTGAGAACCAATACTTTGTAAATCGCCAAATTAGACCTCAATTTTACATGGTACTCATTCACTCCTGAGCCCTGTCAGATTTCCAGGCAAAAGATTACGGTCACATGTAGGGTGTTTCTAAAACCGGGAACTCCGCATAATAATTAGAGAGCTGTCTTGTTATGCTTGGTGAATAAATCAAATACACTTCTGATTATCTTGAGTGCTGCAGTTCCTTTCTTCGATTGCATATTGATTGTCTCCCTTGGACCTGGGATTCTTTGCTGCGTGCACCACTCATGTTTGGGGAGTTGTCCTTTCCCACTGAAGAATTTTTTGTGGCGCACCACATATTGGCATATCTATGGAAAAAGTCCTATTTTCACTCTGCAAAATCGAGTGCAGACTAATTTCTACAAAACACCTGCGGGGTTAACATGCTCACTACACCCCTAGGTGAATGCATTGAGGGGTGTAGTTTCCAAAATGTGGTCATTTCTGGGGGTTTCCACTGTTTTGGTCTCACAGGCGCCCAGAAACCAATCCAGCAAAATCTGCACTCCAAAAGCCAAATGCTGCTTCCCTTCTGAGCCCTGCCGTGAGCCCAAACAGCAGTTTATGACCACATATTGGGTATTGGCAAACTCTGGAAAAATTGCTTTACAAATGTTGGGTTCTTTTTTTCCTTTATTTATTGAGAAAATGAAAAATTTTGAGCTAAAGCTCTGTCTTATTGAAGAAAAAGGATTGTTTTTATTTTCACTGCCCATTTCTAATAACTTCTAGTCAAAATGAGAAAAAAATCGCTAAACCTACAGTTTCTTCGAAAAAATTTAGATTTTAATTTTCACTGCCTAATTCCAATAATTTCTGTAAAAAAATTTTGTGCGGCCAAAATGCTCACTATACCCCTAGATAATTTCCTTGAGCTGTGTCGTTTCCCAAATGGGGTCACTTTTGGGGATTTCCACTGTTTTGGCACCGCAAGACCTCTTCAAACCTGACCTGGTGCCTAAAATATATTCTAATAAAAATAAGGTCACAAAATCCACTAGGTTCTCCTTTGCTTCTGAGGCCGGTTCTTCAGTCCAGTAGCAGGCTAGGGCCACATGTGGGATAATTCCTAAAACTGCTGAACCTGGGCAATAAATATTGAGTTACATTTCTCTGGTAAATTTTTCTGTATTACAAAAAAAATGGATTAAATATTAATTTCTTCAAAAAAATATGAAATTTGTAAATTTCACCTCTACTTTGCTTTAATTCCTGTAAAACATATAAAGGGTTAAGAAACATTCTAAATGCTGTTGGGAATACTTTGAGGGGTGACATTTCTAAAATGGGGTGACTTTTTTGGGGTTTATAATGTGAAGGATGATTTATTTGCTTATATTCTCTGTATGAAATTACATAGTGAATTATCAAGCAGGATGCCGAATTACTAAGATATGTATTATGTGAAAGTGATGATAATGTTTAAATGATTTAGTTTTGTGCAGCAGCCATCTTGTCTGGAGTTCCCATCTTGGTTTTATTGTAGTGAATAGAAAAGTCATTGTTCCTTTAATACAAGTAATGTTGATTTCGTATGTTTTATCTTTGACCTTGGTTCCCATGCGAAGTTGGTAGAGAATGGACAGGGAGGGAGATGGGAGGGTGGCAAGTATGCATGAGGGAAGGTTTCCCCCATCTCCACGAGAATATTCTGTCCAAAAGAGATAAGGCCACCTGCAAAACCTAATGTGTGAAGAATTATAATGATGTATCTGGGATGTATTTTATTGTATGCTTTTTACTGAATAACAAATATTGTTACATTGTCTCTGATTGGTTTACCTCAAGCCTACACCCCTTCTGAATTTCAGTTTAACAGTTTGAGTTTGGTAATAAATCCTTCAGAGGAGTATTTTTTAACATATCAGCGTGTCTGTGTGTTTTCTTCTCCTCTCTCGATATATATCGGTGAAATATCCTAATTAGGATACTGACTAATGGGGTCTGGCCTTGAGAGTCTGTTTGGGCTCGTATAAATTTCAGTCTAATATATTTTGAGCGATGGATTTCCACGACAGTAATGGTGCCGTTAAACCCGGGAGATTGCACATCTGATAAGCTGTCACTGGAGAGGTCTGGCTTTGCATCTGTGAATTACAAAAAACCGCGGTAGGTAAGGAGCTTATTCTTACACCATTCACACATGTATTGCGTAAGCCTTGGAATCTAGGTGTCAGACGTTACATCTTTTCTGGACGAGGCCCCCTTAATCAGCAGTGGGTTGAAAGATGGATCCAAAAAGGTATGTTGAAGCTTTTTGTGTGATGAAGGATTTCAGGTGTGTACGTGATCTTAAACTGTTGATATGAAAGACATGAGAGAATTTTTGCCAGAAATTACATTGTTAACCAGAAAAATTGTGAGAAGTGTAAGACCTCCGCCTTTGTAATGCAGTGACGTAGCGCATGGCGGAGAGAAGTCGTAACTCACATGTTAAGTATTTGAAATGAAAATATTGTAGTCTGGACTGTGAGGAAAAAACAAAACTTGTGCTTGCTGCTCTGTTGTAGCGTAATTTGTTATTTAGTTGTGTAAAATTGTTGAGGATTAATAGTTGATCTGTTACCCGTTTGTCTGGGATTATAGTTGGGAGGTATTGACTGTTTGTAGGTGAGAGGACAGTTGGATAGTTGTGAGTAATATCCTGTAGTACCACAGGG
This sequence comes from Rhinoderma darwinii, assembly GCF_050947455.1. Lineage (NCBI taxonomy): Eukaryota > Metazoa > Chordata > Amphibia > Anura > Rhinodermatidae > Rhinoderma > Rhinoderma darwinii. The sequence goes on along the minus strand of NC_134691.1, from coordinate 125,682,275 downwards.
GCTTCAATGGTTAAGTCCTGATAATGTAGAATCCAGTGCAAGGAGAAGCAATTGTGTCTGTATTGAATTTGCACTCAATACCATTACCCAGTGCAACAGGGAAAACTTTGAATACTGTATTAGAAAATCATTTATATTTTCCTAACTCATTGCCAGACAGTGATATTGTGTGTAAGGGTCCATAAACCAGTTGTATGCATTGCCAGACTGGCATAAGGTGGGAATCAGTACAGACTTATTTCTAGCACATGTGATAATCCGGCATATACACTTTGATGTAAAATAACATCCAAGTAATTAAGTCTGTAGTAGTATAACATCAGACCGTTGTAATATAACATCCTGTATTCAATGAATGACCCTGACACTTACCCCAGGTGCCACCTGTGTCGTAGTAGTAATTACAGTGAAGGACATTGGTATTGGCTCAGACCCATAGCCCGTAAAGAAATTATCACCAACATATATAACAGCCCCCTAAACTACAACCCACAGAGTGAACGGCTGAGCGGGGAGGATAATATATATGTTACCAAATATAATTTGCATGTGAAACCATTGCAAAGTGCTAGAGGAAAGAGTTTGGGATATATGCTACATCACAGGCTGTATGAACCGAAAGACACACCCCTGCAGCAAGTGTTCTGCATAAGTGAAGTGTTACCAACTCCTGCTTGAATCAATGGAGGTTCATGAATGTCGATTGTGTTGAAGAATTTGCTCTTGTAATTGTTGATTGGCAGCATTTTGTCTGGTCTTGATGTTCAATACAGTGAGGGATCAGAGGATCCTACTGCTAGAATGTCTGGAGGAACGACTTTTGATATCGTATTGGTAAGACAGTCTAGGAGATAGGAACGACTTTTGATATCGTATTGGTAAGACAGTCTAGGAGATAGACTGGTCTGAGATATCTGTCGGCAAACGTGGCGTGGCCTGTTTGCCTGGAGGTGGGGGATTTACCGGAAATCACCCTACTGCTCTCCGACCATGGGGTCAGGAGGAAGTTGGACAAAGATGCTTTGGGGCACTGGTCCCGGCCAACATTAGAATGAGCAAAAGGAGCTGGGGCTTTAATTGTAAAGTATGTGAAGGCAAAATAACACACTGAAAAAAAATTGTTGAAGAGGCTGGCAGCGGTAAGATGGATGTTTGCATGTGATAAAGACAATGGTTTGTGGAAAGTTGAGAAAGGGAGTGGAGTGGCCAGGACAAGGCAGAAGTTAAAAGGACAAAGCAGGTGATTACAGGTGGTTACAAGTAAGATGATGTGAGAAAGAACAATTTAAATACAAGTGTACATTTTCATTGGAAGAGTGAAGAAAACGGAGCAGTCGGGTACATTGCAGTGACTAATGTGGGTCAGAACGGGGGGAGTGTAATGTAACATGTGTGATGTGACATCTGTGTGATGTGTGTAATGTGAACATGTGTGATGTGATGAGACATCTGTGTGATGTGTGTAATGTAACATGTCTGAAGTTTGAAACTAATGGCCACAATAAAAGCAGAACTATATTGTATCTTTCCTATTTTTAACAGCAGTAATGTCTAAAAATTTTAGTGTTTTGTGTATGGGGTTAAAATCAGTTCCACTTTTTTTCATTTTTTTATGGAACGTGTCTTATCTTCGCGCACGCGCAGTCGTGTGTAACTACACCAAGCGAGAAAAATATTACTACCGGCTGGATCTGTTTGTAAAAAGATAAAAGCTATACTGCATATTAATGTGTTATAATATGATAAGATTTAATGTTGGAATGTTTTGATGTTGATTAAAATGAATTAAAATACAGATATTGTGAGACACGGGGTCTTGAAAATGTATGTGCCCCCTCTGTTCCCTATTTTTATGTACAGCTTATTGGTTTGCAGTAATTAATATTACCAGATATATTATTTTCTGTGTTATTGAATAACTAATTACATTTGTCTTGTTTTTTTTTGTTGTTTTCACACATGAGGCACGTGCTATGGTGCTGCCTAAATGTTATTTTTGAAAATGTGAGATGTTTTACAGGTAAATGGTTGCAGGTCATTTTAAAGATAAAATGTATTTTTGTCAGGAGAAAGTAATTTTTTTTGTTCCAGGCTGTTGTGTATTACAGGGGGTTAAATTAGTGCCACCCCGATAGAGTGCCTAATTTTATTATGTTGATATGTAGTTTTGAACCCTGCTACATTACTTTCGCAGAGTCCAAATAGGAGGGAATGTTGAAGGGACTGATCAGGTAGTTTTGTTTTGTGTTTTATTTTGTTTGGAATTAATGAATTTGGTTCTAGGAGATCTACAAAATGTGTATGAGCTTCAATGAGTAATCCAGATTAAATGTGTATGACAGTAACCTACATTTTGAGGTTTTTCTGTGTAGATGGTTCCAGATCCTTCCAGAACGGTGAATATGGCACTGGGTAAGCTGTGCTGTAGTCTCCACCCAATATGAGGTATTGTGTAAAAGACCATCCCCCTCCAGCAAATTTACACAGGAGGCGAGGTGACGTCACTCACAGATGAGTCTTTACAGATTTAGATGTGGAGAAAGCAAAACAAAAATTTTTTTTTGAATATTGTTTATTTTATGCCAGATTTCAGTAACATATTTTGTTTGTTTTTGTATTAATCAGGTATTTACAGGACCTGGTGGGTGGGATTTACAAGTGTTCTGGATCATTAGATGAATGTGGAACAATAAAACTCCACCCTTTTGAAATGTTCTATCTATATGTGACATGGGTTTCCAATGTAAATTTATAATGTAGACATATTTCATCATATACAGTATGTGTAGAACAGGATACGAGGCACAAGGTAAATTACCCAGAAACCACTCTTACCTTCTTGTTCATCTCAAGGAGCGGAGCTGGAGGTGCTCGCTGATGCTGTAACCCGGCAGAAGGTAAGACGGCCGACATTTACACTGACTCTAGGTACGCTTTTGGCATCGCCCACAATTATGGGCCCATTGGTAGTAGGAACTTTATTGGATCATCGGGTAAGCCAATTGAGAGAGCAAGAGAAAACAGACCTGACAACAAGGGTATGTGCAGCCAGGTATCAGTAAATTGGCTTGTCCCTGGATACAATAATGCCACCACTAGGATTGTAGCAGCCGGCATGATGTGCGCACGGCATGACATAGGTAAAACAGCAAAGGTACCTGTGAAAAGTGCAGCCCGGCCAGAATAACAGTCCCAGCGACTGCAGAACATACAACTACCCGAGGTAGAAGTGTATGACAATGTGCTCGTGTGTGTAGATCTGTTCTCAGGGGGGGCTGAAGCCCGGCCTATATCTTCCCCACTGCAGACGTTGTGTGTAAGTGACAGGGAAACAATGTTATCCCAAGTATTGACCTGATGTTTGTACAATAAGATATCAGCAGTTCTCCAGATGTTATTCCAAAGTTAATTTGTTTAATAATTGTATTTAAGAAGTGTTGTGGGAATATTAAATACTGAAGCTAAGTTTCATGTAAAGTTCTGGACCAGCCTTAGCATTGGACTATTAGAGTCATGCGTCAGATAAAAGGTACAGAAGTGGAATATTCCCATTTGAATTTTTTTTTAGTTATTTGATTTTGTTGTTGTTATTGTGAAAGGAAAATTCTGTGCAGTGTTTGTGTGTGTGTGTATGTATATATATATATATATATATATATATATAAAGAATGAAAATGAGTTTGCATGTATCATTTCTAGTTATTGCTCAATGTGAACGTTTGATGTAAAGATGTTATTTGTTAATGTTTTTCTTCAAATTAATTATTTGATTAAGATCAATTAATGTTTATACAATGAAAAAGCTTGTTCTCCACAGGAAGAGTCCAACTGGGAGCGGAAGGCGTGAGAACCAGATTCTAACAGAATGTGGACGGATAAGGGAAGGTGAACCGGTAACACCCAAGGCACTCTTGATGGCCCTTGTATTGATGGTGTATGACCTCACATATGCCCCAAGACTTCAAGGATTGATTTGGTAAGATCTAATTGGTATGTCCCAGGCTTTACAGCTGTTGCTGCTAAATTCTGTTAGAGCTGTTTGATTTGCCTACAGAACAGTCCTGGCAGACCGGTGCCAACCTTATCATACCCGCCTCCCACGAAGAGAACAGACCTTGAGAGGCCTTCCCATGCAATACAAATAAGAGTAAGAAAAATTGGTTTGCAACATTTGTCAGATAAACATGTGGAATCTGTGTATATTTTGGTGAGCTGGAGATGTTCCAGGCAATCAGCTCAGATCAAGGTACAAATCCTGCTGGAAAGCGTGACACCAAGTGCAAATGAAATGTACCGAATAATTACACATCTTCTAGGTGCCATGTCCATTGGAACAGAGAAGTTTTTCTTATATAAAAGTGTTTGTTTGATTTAGTTTAAGGGCCTGAGATTGTTATTTTATGTACTTAGAACAACTTTTATAGTACGTAGATGTTATCACCAGATTAGTATTTATTTTAACAATTGACAAGGGTTGGGGGTCCCCAGCAAGTGCCAGTAAACATGAACTAAAAGATTTTTAATACGATGAACTCAATTACTGAGGTGCGGCAGGCGCAGCCGGAGCCAGTACAACGCGTTTGTCATGAACTGACGGCAGTGTCACAATTCCAAGCAGCCGCCCAGACAAGTAACTTACCGGAGGAAGAAGGCAGATGCGGAGGGTTTGTGGTGGTCACAATAACACTCCACTAATCCGCCTACGTGGGATCTCACACCAGGCTCACAGCATGAGGTATTGTGTACAGCCCGGTGACGTAAACTAAAAGAGACGGGGTCTGAAAGATGAGAAGGACCAAACCAAGTCCTGATGGCATCAGCAAAGTTCAAAGTAAGGACCAAAGACCTGAGTGAATCCATCAGCAGTATCAAGTGTTTTAATCAGAAGACAGGAGAAGAAGAGGATGATGATGTACAGGACTTGTCAATACACTGGTGGGACCCCATACCCTAACCGGACATTGGTGATGGCATCATATTAGTTGTGGCCCTATTGATATATTGCTTGAGTTTCATAATCATAATATATCATTTCTGTAATTTAATATGAGAAAAAGGGGGGTTTGTGAAGGATGATTTATTTGCTTATATTCTCTGTATGAAATTACATTGTGAATTATCAAGCAGGATGCCGAATTACTAAGATATGTATTATGTGAAAGTGATGATAATGTTTAAATGATTTAGTTTCGTGCAGCAGCCATCTTGTCTGGAGTTCCCATCTTGGTTTTATTGTAGTGAATAGAAAAGTCATTGCTCCTTTAATACAAGTAATGTTGAGTTCGTATGTTTTATCTTTGACCTTGGTTCCCATGCGAAGTTGGTAGAGAATGGACAGGGAGGGAGATGGGAGGGTGGCAAGTATGCGTGAGGGAAGGTCTCCCCCATCTCCACGAGAATATTCTGTCCAAAAGAGATAAGGCCACCTGCAAAACCTAATGTGTGAAGAATAATGATGTATCTGGGTTGTATTTTATTGTATGCTTTTTACTGAATAACAAATATTGTTACATTGTCTCTGATTGGTTTACCTCAAGCCCACACCCCTTCTGAATTTCAGTTTAACAGTTTGAGTTTGGTAATAAATCCTTCAGAGGAGTATTTTTGAACATATCAGCGTGTCTGTGTGTTTTCTTCTCCTCTCTCGATATATATCGGTGAAATCTCCTAATTAGGATACTGACTAATGGGGTCTGGCCTTGAGAGTCTGTTTGGACTCGTATAAATTTCAGTCTAATATATTTTGACCGATGGATTTCCACGACAATAATATATAAGGCCCTCAAAGCCACTTCACAACTGCACTGGCCCCTGTAAAAATAGACATGGACAGAGACATCAAAAAATAGAAATGGACAGAGACATCAAGCAGCGCTCCAGGAGCGGAATCCCCGGCCACATAGGGATTCCGCTCCTTCAGTGAGCTACAGTGGCGTTAGTAGACAGCAGAGCAGGGAAATACCTCCCTGCTCTGCTATAGTGCCGTCGCTATCGCTATAGCAGCCACAGCAGCTGCTAGCGGTGCCACTGCCCTCATGCCCGGTATCACCGCTAGCAGCCGCTATGGATGCTACAGTGGTAGCAATGGCCACTAAGCGAAGAAGCGCCTGGGTGGAAAGGCGACTGCAGTTAGTGTGTATCCCCGCTGGTAGTTGCAACGGCGCAGGGATACACACACCAGCTGGCGCCCCTCTTGCAGTGTGGTGGCTGGCGCACTGTGCGACTGCACTGGTTGAACATATCTAAGGCCGGCCATGACAATAATCAACACAAAAGCGCAGGGTGACATACTTCTTCCGAACTAGTACAGTGGGATTAATAAGTTATTGTTAATAAATAAGTTATTGTTAATGTGAGCCAGGTGTTATCCAACTCTTCCTATCATTGAAATTGCATCTCATACAAATCTTTGCTCATAGTGGTGACCTCTAAGCCTGTATCCAACAGACAACTCACTATTAGTCCATTTATCCATGCTTGTATGACTGAAGATCTTTTGGCAATTCTGTAGTATAGATAACTCGGGCCTGAGAAATTGCAGGCCCCTGTCGCTTGGCCCACAGCTGCAGGTGTCCTAGTTTAACTGTGACCATTCATTATCAGTGGCTCTAGCAGATGGACAGTCTCTCAAATGTCAAAGCTGGTTGCACCTCCAGCACCTGCACAACCCGGGTGTGCTGCCCCTGATGGTATGAAGACGACATCCACTGCTTAAACATGCCACTTTTAAATGGGCAATCTCCTCTTTCAGGTGTCGCTAATGTCTTCAGCAAATTGCTGAACAACAGTGTTGTTTGGTTCTGGATGTACCCTAGGTAGGGGTTCCTGCCTATTAGCTCCTTGCACTTGTACATGGGCACTAGTGACGTCTTCCCTCTGCCACTTTATAGCTTCCTTGACAACATCCGCCAAGGTAGCATCCGGTTTCATTCAAACACAGCCCTTGAGGTTCAAACGCATAGCCCAGAAATATATTGGTCCTGGAGGACCCTATCAAGATCAGGAACAGCCGTACATTCCTCCTGCTCTTTCTCATAGAGTCTCTTACACAGACCTTGCAGTCCAACTGAGTACTATTTTTCGTGCAGGTTTGTGTAGATGAGGTGTCTCCATATAGGGTCTCGAGTGTGGCTGCGATATCCACTAGAGAAGTCTGCTGATCAACTGATAAAACTATGACAGCTTGCTGTGTATCCCCCCCCCCCCCACAGCAGTGTCAGGATCATGTCTGTCTGGTGAAGTTGGTGTATCTGGTATAATAGGTTCTCAGCCCGGAGTCTCTCTGCTGTACTGTTCCGGAACGTCCTGTAAAAAAATATTTTATGCGTAATTCAAGAAATATGTTACCATGTCCATGTGGGAAAGTGTACATTTGACAGACATAACGGTTTATTAAACATGCGTCTTAATTAACATGTTCAGAAGGTTTGAATGCAAAATGAAAGAAAGGAAAAAGAACAAAGGAAAGTAGTGGCCAAGGTCATCCAGCCCGCTTAATATATACACCTCGAGACTGCGTCTCCGTGCAATTTTTAACTATTTTCTGCAATAAAATTGGGAACAGTTTTCCTTTTTAACCAAACACAGCGCTGGATTTTTTCCTTCTTTTTTCTGATATACCCACCGCTGGCCGTAGCTGGGATCCGTGCGAGGTGTCCGGAGACGCAACTACTGGTGAGCTGGAGGTATCCTCCTTTCCTTACTATAAAGGAAAGTACTACCTAAGGAGAAAGATGAAAAACAAAAAAGTTTGGTGAAACAACTGTCGCCAGAAATTTTCTGGAGACGAACATAAAGTGTTTGATTTGAAATAGTTGGGATTTGAAGAAGTTGATGATGAGTAGATGAAAACATGTTTTCTTCAAAAGAGAGGTTTATTGGATTTTTACATTTGACTCTTTGAATTCTAAAGGGTTAAATGAGAACTGCAGTTTTGACGTGTATCTACAGGTTCCTCTTCAACTATGTGTGTGTGAGTTAAAATAAACATACATTGTTGGACTGAGCATATTTGGAATGATAGAGATACACTGTTCAGTTTGGAATATTTGGACAATATAATCTTGTAACATGACTCTAATATTGAATAGATGATAATATTATTAATATCGAAAGCAAAAAGGGTTCCTCTGCTCACAGTCCACTAAGGCCGGATTCACACGAGCGGAACACACTGCAGGGAGCCGGGCTCCTAGCATCATAGTTATCTCAGTCTATTAGTGTCTTATATTGGTCGGTATATTCCCCCACAAGACGGTGTGCAGTTTAGTGTAAAACTGTTGGTCAGAGAGTAATCTCAGAGCTTCATTAATAAAGACATCTCTCTACTGTATGACCACACTTCCCCCTTTATAGACTGATCTGATGACGATATCATGGTTATTGGCTAGTTGTTTTAGGGCTTTGTGTTCTTGTTTAGACAAGTTACTCTTGGTGACCTAAAGACCATCAAGTGATCTAAAATCACTGTTGACTAGCGAGAAAAAAATCTCAATGGCTTGTCCGCGGTGGTGGGTCGGATAAAACGATGATTTGGCTTTTTCATCTACTGGGATAGGTCTGATGGAGATGGATGTATCCACAGGGTTGGCAGAGGGAAGGATGTCTGGTAAGCTAGGTGTCATTGAAAAATGCCTCGTGATGGTAAATTTCCTTATTAAGTTATTCAAATCTAGAAATAATTCTAGCCTATCTGGGGTAGAAGAGGGGCATAAATAAATAAATTTATTGAGTAGATTTATTTCTATATCTTATATAACAAGATGGGTTAAAGATCTTTATCGGCTGACCAGATTTTTCGGCGGGGTGGATCTGCCTTTTGGAATTTCTGCCACCTTTTCGTCTAACTTTCCTTTCGTTTACATTTTTTGGATTTTCAGGAAGAAGTGTGTTATGGTTTGACTCTTGGGGCTGGTCAGGATGGGCATTAGTATGGTAGAAGTCTGGTGTATTTTTTTTGTAGGAATTATATGGGGCATAGTTAATTGGAATGGAAGACCTAAAAATAATTATTTTGGTTATATATCTGTTGCGTGTTTTCCCATTGAATTCAATGGGGTGCTTCAACCCGCAACAAAGTGGTTTGTGTTGCGATACCTGCGGTTTTTCCGCCGCAAAAAAGTGAAGTGTTTAGACAGTGAATAGACATTCCACGGGATGTCTATTCACAATCTCTGCACTTCGTTACTGTTTCTGTGCTAGTTACAGCAGAGGAAGCGTAATCTCGCGAGATTACGCTGTAGATGACAGGTTACAACGAGATTATGCTTCCTCTGCTGTAACTAGCACAGAAACAGTAACAAAGTGCAGAGATTGTGAATAGACATCCCGTGGAATGTCTATTCACTGTCTAAACACTTCACTTTTTTGCAGCGGAAAAACCGCAGGTATCGCAACACAAACCACTTTGTTGCGGGTTGAAGCACCCCATTGAATTCAATGGGAAAACCCGCAACAGAAGAGCTGCGAATCCGCAGCATTAATTGACATGCTCTGGTTGAAGAAACCGCACCGCAGGTCAATTTATGTGCGTTTTTTTCGGTGGCATTTTTCCACAGTGTGGGGATTAGATTTGTTAAAATCCCGGGATGTTAAAATCCCTCCCACCCTGCTGCTACTGTAATACACGGCAGATTTTCTGCAATTAATCTGTTGCTGAAAATCCGCAGTGTTTACGCTGTGTGTGTTCCTAACCTAAAGGCGAAACCCAGAGTCGGGTCCATGTGAGGCGGGCTACATGCATTGCTTTGAAAAAGCGCTGTTTTTATTCATGTTTGTAAGTATAATTAAAACACCCTTGTTTTAACTATTTATCTGAAGTTGCGGGTTACACTATGGGAGATTTTAAACTTTATTGCTACATTGTGGAGTTGAAGCATTCGGGGAGACTCGGTTGTTTCTTATCTGAATGGAGCAAACACTAGAGTTTTGGCCTGAAAAACATATTTTTTCTGCACTGCCAGAGTAATATCACTTACACCTTTACTACAAGCTGGAGTTGAAGTGAGGACAGTCCCTAAGGTGGATCGTTTTGCGGTGTATTAGTGGAGTGTGAGCGGAGGACTTATTTTGCTTTTGATTTCGTTTAGACATTTTTTGGACTTTGTCTTTGGACCTCGAGATGCATTTTGCTTTTTTTGTAGTGTCCCGTGGTTACTAGTAACATCATATCGTAGTTTGAATATTTTCAATATATTCCATTTTCCTGAAGGTGTACTGTATTTTAAATGTTGTATTCCCAAGCGTGCTTTTAACTGATTGAATTATAGGTTATCTTTAACTGATGGGTATATACCGTATGTTTCGGACTATAAGACGCACCTGACTATAAGATGCACCCAGGTTATAGACAACAGAAAATATAAATAAATGTCATATTTTACTTCTTTTACAAAGAAAAAACTATTGGTTAAAAAAAAAAAATTTGTTCAGTTTCACCACATTTTGGGAGACATAACTTATATTTTACCATCGTTTGAGCGGTGTGAGGTATATACGAGCAGTAGTTTTTATTATTTTTTTGGTACGATTTTTTTAGCACTTTTTATTTAATTATTTTTAGCACTATGATGACCAAAAGACAACGATTCTGGGGTTTTAAATTTATTTTTTTTACGCCGTTCGCTGTGTGAGTCAAATAATGCTATATTGTAATAGTTTCTGAATTTTACGGATCCAGCAATACCAATTTTTTTATTATTTTGCTTGGAGGGAAATGGGAAAAGGTTTTTTTTTTAACTTTTAAAATTTTTTTACACTCATGAAAATGCATCTAACTTTTTTTTTCATACATTTTATTAGTTCCCCTAGGGGACTTGAACCAACGATCATTAGATGGCAGTTACAGAAGCAGTGTAGCATGCTACTATTCAGTTCTATTAGAGATACGGAAGCTGCGTAGCTCAGCGAGTTACGCTGTTTCCGTAACTCGACCATGTTAACAGGAAGCAGCCGGAAGACAGCGGAGCCGGGTAATTTAGAACGGGGTTTAGAGGGCCCCGTTCTAGGGATAGGTGTGGGTCCCAGTGGTGGGACCCGCATCTATCTGACATTTATGACATATCCTGTGGATATGTCATAAATGTCCTTCATGGGAAAACCACTATAAATGCTGCGTTCGCTATTGACCGCGGCATTTAACTAGTTAAACGGCCAGGAACAGCTCCATCGCTGTTCCTGGCCATTAGAGCAGCGTGTCAGCTGTAAAATACAGCTGACAACTGCAATGTATGGAGCTCAGCCGCACATCACGGGTTGGAAAGGGGTGAAGTAAGAAGCGGTCAGGGGGCCCGGCGCTGCCGGGTCCCTTGATTGTCGACTATAGACGCAGGGACTTTTTAGCAGGATTTATTCTTGCTAAAAACTGCGTCATATAGTCTGAAAAATGTGGTAGTTAGGTGATGGGATACATCACGCATGATTAGGAAAGGGGGCAGTCACACGAAATGTCACACTGGCATGTTAAACGCTTGTTTCCCTCCGTTTCTCTATTTTAACTATAAACTATATTTACTAAGGTGATACAAACCACTGCTGAAGCTGTTACACTAATAGGGAATATTATAAGTCATGTTATTTATGTACTGCCAAGTTTGGTGCTGATACATATAAAAGTTTTTTTACTTGCAAAAGCAAAGAGCTAATATCATGTATTTATTTATACTATTACTGTCCCTAATCGGCCTCGTCATAACGCATGGCAGCCAAAGTATGCCATTGCCATGACAACTCCCGTTGCTGGTGAGTTCTCTTCAGCAGCAATGTGGCCTTGTCCCCGCTCTTCCATGGCATACACATTTAAACAAAAGGGAGGGCGGAATACAACACCGCAAACAGACAGACAATGGGGAAACGGGGACAGACACACCAAGAGACACATTTACCACCCAGACAGCAGCTGGAAGGTGGAGAAAGGGCGCCAAACTTCTGATTGCATATGTTGAAATCTTAATAACTAGTTCTGTTCAATCATTTTTATTAAATTTTTTCACAAAAAGAGTAGATGCAAAATATACATGTCACAGATTGTTGAATACATATAGAAAGATTACAGCATCTTATTCATCATAACAGCTTTGTATCGTTACAACAGTATAACATTACAACAAGACAACAGAACAACATCGCTATTCATGTATATCTTCAGAAGATATTGTATGAATATGGTGTCAGTTGTTTATATAGGAGCTATATTTGATGGCATAGAGGGCTGGTTGCCCAGCATTTCCAAACGTTGGAGAATTTAGGAAAACTAAGATTGCCATAGGCTATTATTCTTTCATAGGCATATGAGGAATTAATTAGCAACAACAATTCTGCCTGGGTGGGTGTATCGGCACTCTTCCAATGTCTAGTCACAACTAACTTTGCCATAGCCAATATTTTACACAACAATATTCTAAATCTCGGAGGAACGTCTTCCATGTGTAAGAACAGTAGAGCTAAATGAAGGGATACAGGAATCTGTATGTCAAACAAAGACTCTAATAAAGCAAATACCTCTCTCCAGTAGCTTAGTATTACTGGACACTCCCATAGTACATGTATTAGCGTGCTTCTGTTGCCACAGCCCCTCCAACATGCTTCTGAGACATCTGGGAACATTACATGTAGTTTGTCCGGGGTATAATACCATTGTAGATGGGTTTTTAAAGCCGCTTCTACATGGGAGCTACATTGCAACGAACTGTGAATCTGTTTGTATGCTTTCCTCCATGCTTCTTCCCCAAATGACTTTCCCAACATCCGCTCCCATAATAGGATATTGTGAGTTTTACAAAAATCAGCGTGGCCTGTCAATGTATCATATACTCCTTTCAGTATCTTAGTAGGTTTGGCCAGCAAGCTAAAGTGTTTTGTGTTACAGATAGGGTGAAAGTTCTTTAAGGCTGATATAAAGTGTCTGACCTGTAAATATTTATAAAAATCGCTTCTTGGAAGGGAGTATGTGAGCTTCAAATATTCAAAGGTGCTCAATTGTTCATTGCAATACAACTTGAGATATTCGGGTGAGTCCCCCAGACTTCCAGTTGTTTAAATTTAAATGAGGAATGGCCAGTTCTAGCACTTCCAGAGGGACCTGCGAGTTGGTAAGAGGCACACGATTAGTGGAGTGTTGTTGTATATAGGACCAACACCCTAAGGCTGCTTTAGTAATTGGGGAGACGTGTGAAGGCGTGGCTATGTTCCAGAATTCGAGAAACATGAGGGCTTTCAAGCTAGAAGGATAGACATAAGATGTTTCTATTTGAACCCAATGTATTGAGAGATTAGCCGTCCACCCCGGACTGAAGAGTACCACCAAAGTGGAAGAATAGTAGGCATAAATATCTGGTATGCCCAATCCCCCTAATCTTCTATCTCTTGTCAAAATATGTGCTGCGACACGTGGTTTGCGATAAGACCAAATAAATTTCATGATAGCCTTTTGGATACATTTGAAAAAAGATTTTGGCACGGCTATTGGGACCATTCTAAACAGGTACAACAATTTAGGTAATAATACAATTTTGAAGGCGGCAAACCTACCTATCCAAGACACTTCAAATTTATGTAATCTAGCCATTTCAACCTGGATTATTTGCAAAAGGGGTTCATAGTTAGATCTGTATAAAGACTTGTGAGATTGTGTCAGAGTGATACCCAGGTATGTGATACCTTTGTCTTTCCAGTCAAATGGATATCTATACTTGAGGAAATGGAGTACAGAGGGTGAAATGTTCAGTGGTAGTATTTGAGACTTCTGGGTATTTAATTTGTATAGCGAGACTTGCCCAAATTTCTGAATACAGTCTAACGTAGCTTCTAAGGAATCTTCTGGGGAGGATAAGGAGAGTATTATGTTATCCGCGTATAGGGAAATTGTATGAACTCGATTGTCAATGCATATACCGTGAATGTTGGTGTGCGTTCGTAAGATATGAGCTAGGGGTTCCATAGATAATATAAACACAAGGGGGGATAGAGGGCAGCCTTGTCTAGTGCCGTTAGTAATTTGGAAAGTATCAGACAACACTCCATTAGTATACACCTGGGCTGAAGGGCACGAATATAGAGCTTTAATAGCGTCAATTATACATCCTCTGAACCCCATCTTTACCACCGTAGAAAAAGCATATTCCCAATTAATACGATCAAACGCTTTTTCAGCGTCTAGGGCTAGTATTACCGAAGGTATCTCTGATTGTTCTATAGTATGTAGAATACCCAGCACTCTGCGAGTATTGTCTGAGGCTTGTCTACCCTTTACGAATCCTACCTGGTCTTCCCCGATCAGCGTGGGCAGCAAGGGGGCAAGTCTCATAGCTAAAATTTTTGCGTATATTTTAACGTCTACATTTAATAATGCGATAGGTCGGAAGTTTTGAGGGGCATCTATAGTTTTCCCTGGTTTCGGGATGGTGACAATTAAGGCAGACTGGTTTTCGGCTGGCAAAGACCCAGAGTCCATTGCTTTCTGAAAAAATCTACACATATACGGCAATAATGGTCGCTGTAGTGATTTATAATACATGTTGGTAAGTCCATCCGGGCCAGGGGACTTGCCGTTGGGTAATAACTTAAGAGCATCAGATATTTCCTTTTCTAAGAACGGGGTATTTAAACTCGACAATTGGGTCTCGGAAAGGTGAGGTAGATTTATTTTTTGCAGAAAGGCCTGGATATCTGCTTCCGACGGATGAGGGGAAAAAGGGTCTTTTTCCAAATTATATAAAGAGGAATAAAAAGCTCTAAATTGGTTAGCAATGTCTGTGGGGTGTGTTATTTTCATTTGGGTGTGGGGATTCAGCAGAAATGGGATTTTTGGTGTTGCGCCTTCAATCTAGCCGCCAACAACTTGCCGGCCTTATTGTTCTGCGAGTAATACCTTGCTTTGATTTTTTGAGATTCTTCTCATAATCTGAAAGTAAGCTGCATCTAAAGCGTTGTCGGAGAATAAAAAGCTTTTCAGCGTTTTGTGGCGTCTGCTTAGTTTTATTTTGGGATTCCATGGAGCGAATTTCTGCTGTAAGGGAAGAAATTAAAGCCACCCTCTGTTTTTTAACTATATGTCCTAAGCGAATCAGAGTACCTCTAATAAAGGCTTTGTGGGCGTTCAAGAGGGTAAAATCATTGATTTGGGAATTATCGTTTTGTTGGAAGTATTCTCGGAGGTCATTGGCAATAGTTTGTTTATGTTCTGAATGGGACAGAAAAAAAGGGTTGCATCTCCAGAGGTAGGTAGGGTTGGACATATTGCTTTCCTCAAGTGTCAAGGTTATTGCCGCATGATCCGACCATTTAATGGTCTCTATTGACGAGTTTTTAGTAGAAAAGAGCGATTCTTTCTCCACGAGAAACATATCTATGCGGGAGTAACTATTATGGGTTGGAGAGTAAAAAGAATAATCCTTCTCTGTACTATGCTGAGCCCGCCATACATCATATAACTCTTGTTTCCCCACCAAAGGTCCAAGCTGAGCTTGTGATTGACGCGTGGCATTCGTGGTATCCAGAAAAGGCATCAACTATAGCGTTGAAGTCCCCACAGATTATCACCCTCCCTTGACGAAATTGGTTTACTAGTCGGAATATTTTGTGAAGAAAACGAATTTGGTGACGGTTGGGAGCATAAACGTTTACAATTGTATATGTTATGTTGTTAATCATGCAGATTAATATAATGTATCTACCATTTGGGTCGATATGGACCTGAATCTTCTGAAACGCTACCGAGTTTTTTACAGCAATTAGAACACCTCTGGACTTAGTCGTGTAATGTGATTGGAATATGTGAGGAAATAAATGGTGATTTATGCGATTCGCATCTGTTTGTAATAAGTGTGTTTCTTGGGCACACAAAATGTCACATACTATAGATTTAGATTCTTGCCACATATGCGCTCTTTTATGCGGACTATTAAGACCGTTAACATTAAGTGAGGCTATTTTAATAACCATTGTAACTGTAAAGAAATGCCGTGCAATGCCCTATCTGAGGAGGTATTCGTTTGTTTTCCCCTTTACCTGTATACAGTGTGATCAGCCCAGTCAATTTCCACTGCCCATATTCACAATAGGTGTCCCTGCTGCTAGCACAAAAATATAAAAAAGAAATAAACAATGAACAATAGATTCTACACAAATCTAGCATGAACCATGAACAGATGAAACTGTCCACCAGAATGGGGGCAAAAACAGTCAGCTTGATGTCGGGCCAATATGACCGCAACTACACCAGTTGTAGCTAAGCCTCGGCTAAGACTTTGGTGAAGGATATTCCGTCATGTCAGAGACCGGCAGAGATAGAGGAGAAAAGAAGACACAGATCAGTCCTTTCACCGTTTGTGTTGTTTCCGGTAATCCACCACCTGCCAATCATCCCGTACTCTCTGGGGGGGGGGGGGGGTGATTAGATGGTTGATCTTGTAGATGTACCGGTATGTCCCATGTTTTCAGTAGGACTACTCCCTCTGAAATGTTTCGAATCACGTACAGAGAGTTGTTCCGATGAATAAGTTGGCGAACCGGGAATCCCCAGCGGTATAGGATCTTGTTATCCCGTAGGGAATTTGTGATAGGGGCCAAACATCTTCTTAGCTGCATCATCGCAGCTGAGAGATCCGTGAAAATGGATATCATACTATATTGCGATGGCGTAGCATCTTTTCTCTTGAGAGACGTCATCAATTGTTCCTTGATATGGTAAAAATGAATGCGGGCTATTACGTCGCGCGGTATGTCATCTGCAAGATGTTTTGGTTTTGGAAGTCTATGAATTCTGTCTATAATGATATCCCTCGGAGTACATCCAGGAAGCATGGTTTTAATGAATTCTTGCGCAAATTTAAGCAGATCAGGCGCAGCGACATCTTCAGGGATCCCTCTAATCTTGATATTGTTTCTACGGGATCTATCCTCTAGGTCAGCCATTTTTGCTTTTATCTGAGAAACTTCTGTTTCTAGGTCGTAGTGTGCATCAATCATCTCATTATGAGACATGACAAATTCACTGAGTTTAGATTCAGCATGTTGAACTCTAATTTCTACATCTTGCACTGCTGCTGACAAGGGATGTAGCATTTTAGCAAATCCTGCTTGCAGGGAGGTGCTAAGAGCCTGAAGCATGGTCTTTATTGCAAGCTCTGTGACTAAATTAGCTGAGGAGGGCAAGTCGTCTACGTTTTTCCCCTCTGACAAAGGGTATACAGTCTCCTACCTGGGTTGATGGAGATGCCGGAGGAGACCGTCTCTGCCTCTGTTGTGATGAACTCCTGGAACTCGGCAATGGTGGCGATGGGGATGCAGAGGTAGGTGCTGATGGTTGAAGATGGCGCCCACGCCGACCTGAATGAGTGAGGCCTGCAGCAGGGAGACCCCGGGTAGTCGTAACCGCAGTTGCAGCAGTGAGTGGAGGAGCTAGCATCGGGACAGAGGCACTTCTCCTCTGTGTAGCTGCAGCAGTATGGAGTCGAGATGGTGAGTGTGGAGGCGGCTCGGAGGTAAGGGAGCCAGTCAAGGAGCACGTGTCCCCTCCATCTTGGATCTCATCTGCGTGGCGTGGAGGGAAGAAGTCCGTGAGCTTGGTGGGTCTCGGTGCGGGCTTCCGACGTCTCGGCATGTCAGCTTGATATTCCAGTCTGTGCAGGGAACTAACTTCAGTGAGTAGTTGTGCAGTTTTTGAGGCTTCAGTCGCGTTAATGTAGGATATGGTGCAGGAGCTCTGTACTCACGCGGCCATTCGGCTCGACCGCCAAGCCACGCCCCCCTTAATAACTAGTTCACTATTTAATAAGTGATTTACATAACAGTAGCTTGACTTTTAGACTTTGTTTCTTTTCTTCATTTTGAGTACTTAACATACTACCATACAATTATGTACTATAAAATACTTCTGCAAAATCTTTAGGTGCTCAAATTTTAATACAATTTTAAGTTTTACAATGTATTTATTATTTTTAAGCTTGAATTTCAAGGTATTTTAACAGTATGTTAGACAGTGTTAGGGTCATTTCACATCAGTGTGTCCGTTCAACCTTTCCATCAGAGTCAATGAACAGATGTGAACAGGCCCCTTATGGTATGTTCCCACATGCCAGATTTTCATCCTCATGCAGAAACAACCCCATTCAAATGTATAAAATTGAATTTTTGCTGGAAATTCTGCAACAAATCTGCTGTGTGTATATGTAACCTCAGATAAATAATATTTAAAAAAAAAAACATAAATAATTCAATTATTCTATTTAATAACTGCTCATGATGTTTATATTCAACTTTATTTTTATTTATGTATGAATTTACTTTAAAAGTAGATCACATTATTACAAAACTGAAGTTTTATTTGTGTTCTGGGATTTAATTTGAGTTCAACTGCAGTTCATGGATACTGGAAAAATATTGAGCAAAGCTTCAGTAAAGTATTTCATGAAAATATAGATCAACGATATACTGTACATGTTTGGCATTCTTCATAAAATATTAAGAGGTATGTTTGTACATTCACTAACATGTAAATCTTGCTTAATAAATGTTTACCTGTTAAAGTCAATGACACACTATGTGCTTGTAGTATATAACAGGGTATGCACAATAATGGTTCTCTTATTGTAAATGACTATTAGGATTAACGTTAGTATTGAAATCTAATGAAAAGAATACAGGCAAACATAGGGCACTTCAAAGAAAACTCTAGAACCTTGTAGAAGTCAGATACAATGACCAGCACATGAGACCAATCTGTAGGAACTCTATTCCGATTGAGATGGCTTGGGTTAACCCCCCCCCCCCCCCCCAAAAAAAAAAGTATATGTAGCCCAAATTTTCAATTGGATTTTAGTAAGGTCATTAGCAAATTGTGGTCATTTAAGTTCCTCTGGAGGGGCTAGTATTGCAGCTTTTAGCGGCAGAGGTGCCAAATGGTCTTCTAACATGGTCCACCGTTTGTTGTCAGGTTGTCGTATCCAGTCAACTTATCTTGTGAGAAGGAATGCATGATAATAAATATGTAAATTAGGAGCTCCCATCCCTCCTAGTAATCTGCGGAGTGCTAATGTGGAAAATATTATTTTGGGGTGCCTATTATTTTAGATGTAATTATAGAGTAAAGACCTCGCCTTATAGAAGGATTAGGGGACTTGTATGGGCAGCATCTGGTAAAGATAATCAAATTTTGGGAGAATTTTGCTTTTACTCCACCAGCTTAAAGGGGATTTCCGGTGGTTTTAGATCGATGGCCTATTCTTAGGATAGGTTATTAATGTCAGGTCTTTTGGGTCTGACTCCTGGCACTCCTACCGATCAGCTGACTAAAGGGGCCACAGAATGGAACTTGGTGTTTATTTGGTGTCATGTACGTGGCAAAGATGCCTGCATGAAGCTTATGCGAGGGTTTACATAGTTTCTATGATTCTGAATTATGGAGCCATAAGCATTGTTTTTGCTACCGTATGGTGCAATACTTCTAGGAAAGAATACCTCTGTAACTGGATATTATGAAACATGGCACAATTTTTTTCCCAACTGATTCAATATGTGTGATTACAAAAAAAAAACTCCATATTCATTTGTATGAACACAGAGGTTCAGTTTTAGCTAAAATATATCTATAGGCACTTTATTAACCCCTTCAGGACCAAGCTCATTTTGGCCTTCAGGACAAGACCCATTTTTTCAAATCTGACATATTTCACTTTATGTGGTAATAACTCCAGAATGCTTTTACCTATCAAAGCGACATTGGACTTTATGATAGTGGAAAAATTTGGTCGATAAATTCAATATTTATCAGTGAAAAACACCAAAATGTTGTGAAAAATTGCAAAAATTAGAATTTTCTAAATGTAAATGTATCTGCTTGTAAGACAGGCAGTTATACCACACAAAACTTTTACTAATTAACATCCCCCATATGTCTACTTTAGATTGGCATCGTTTTTTGAACGTCCTTTTATTTTTCTATGACATCACAAGGCTTAGAACTTTAGCAGCAATTTCTCACATTTTCAAGAAAATTTCAAAAGGCTATTTTTACAGGGGCCAGTTCAGTTGTGAAGCGGCTTTTAGGGCCTTATATATTAGAAACCGCCAAAAAGTCACCCCATTTTAAAATCTTCACCCCTCAAAGTATTCAAAACAGCATTTAGAATGTTTCTTAACCCTTTAAATGTTTCACAGAAATTAATTCAACGTAGAGGTGAAATTTTCAAATTTCATTTTTTTTTTGCCGAAATTCATTTTTAATCTATTTTTTCTGTAACACAGAAGTTTTTACCAGAGAACGCAACTCAATATCTATTGCCCAGATTCTGCAGTTTTTAGAAATATCCCACATGTGGCCCTAGTGTGGTAATGGACTGAAGCACAGGCCTCCGAAGCAAAGGAGCACCCAGTGGATTTTGGGCCTCCTTTTTATTAGAAAATATTTTAGGCACCATGTCAGGTTTCAAGGGCTCTTTCGGTGCCAAAACCGTGGAAATCCACGAAAAGTGACCCTATTTGGGAAACTACACCCCTTGAGGAAATTATCTAGGGGTATAGTGAGCATTTTGACCCCGCAGGTTTTTTGCAGAAATTATTGGAAGTAGGCCGTGAAAATTAAAATCTACATTCTTTCAAAGAAAATGTAGGTTTAGCTAATTTTTTCTAATTTCCACAAGGACTAAAGGAGAAAAAGCACCGCAACATTTGTAAAGAAATTTCTCCCGAGTAAAACAATTACCACATGTGGTAATAAATGGCTGTTTGGACCCACGGTAGGGCTTAGAAGGGAAAGAGCGCCATTTGGCTTTTGGAGCTCAAATTTAGCAGGAATGGTTTGCGGAGGCCATGTCGCATTTGCAAAGCCCCTAAGGGACCAAAACAGTGAAAACGCCAAAAAAGTGACTCCATTGAGAAAACTACACCCCTTGAGGAATCCATCTAGGGGTGTAGTGAGCATTTTGACCCCACAGGTTTTTTGAAGAAATTATTGAAAACGGGCCATGAAAATGAAAATCTACATTCTTTCAAAGAAAATGTAGGTTTAGCTAATTTTTTCTAATTTCATCAAGGACTAAAGGAGAAAAAGCACCACAACATTTGTAAAGCAATTTCTCCAGAGTAAAACAATACCCCACATGTGGTAATAAACAGCTGTTTGGACACACAGCAGGGCTTAGAAGGGAAAGAGCGCCATTTGGCTTTTGGAGCTCAAATTTAGCAGGAATGGTTTGCGGAGCCCCTGTCGCATTTGCAAAGCCCCTAAGGGACCAAAACAGTGAAAACGCCAAAAAAGTGACTCCATTGAGAAAACTACACCCCTTGAGGAATCCATTTAGGGGTGTAGTGAGCATTTTGACCCCACAGGTGTTTCATAGATTTTATTAGAATTGGGCAGTGAAAATAAAAAAAAATCCTTTTTCTTCAATAAGACGTAGCTTTAGCTCAAAATTTAAAATTTTCTCAACAAATAAAGGAAAATAAGAACCCCAACATTTGTAATACAACTTCTCTGGAGTACGGCAATACCCCACACATGGTCATAAACTGCTGTTTAGACACACAGCAGGGCTCAGAAGGGAAGGAGCGCCATTTGCTTTTGGTGTACAGATTTTGCTGCATTTGGTTTCTGGTCGCTATGTTGCATTTGCAAAGTCCCTGTGGGACCAAAACAGTGGATCCCCCCCAGAAGTGACCCCATTTTGGAAACAACACCCTCAAGGTATTCACCTAGGGGTGTAGTGAGCATGTTAACCCCACAGGTGTTTTGCAGAAATTCGTGTGCACACCATGTGGGAGAGTGAAAATGGGAATTTTTCCTTAGATACGCCAATATGTGGTGCCCGGCTTGTGCCACCATAACAAGACAGCTCTCAATTTTTATGCGGTGTTTCCCGGTTTTAGAAGCACCCTACGTGTGGCCCCAATCTTTTGCCTGGACATTCGACAGGGTTCAGGAGTGAAAGAGTACCATGTAAAATTGAGGCCTAATTTGGCGACATATAAAGTATTGGTTCACAATTGCAGAGGCTTTGATGTGAAATAAAAGAAACCCCTGAGAAGTGACCCCATTTTGGAAACTACACCCCTCAAGGCATTTATTAAGGGGTGTAGTGAGCATTTTCACCCCACGTGTCTTTTCCATAAATGATTGCGCTGCCGAAGGTACAAATTAAAATTTTGCCCTAGATATGCCAATTCATTGTCAAATATGTCGTGCCCAGCTTGTGCCACTGGGGACACACACCTCAAAATTTTTAAAAGTGTTCTCCCGGGTATGGCGATGCCATATATGTGGACGTAAACAGCTGTTTGGGCATGCTGTAGGGCTCAGATGGGTGGGAGCGCCATTTGGCTTTTGGAGCATGGAATTTGCTTGGTAATAGTTTTGTTTGGAGTATCACTGTTGTTTCCGTTTATAATGTGGGGCATATATGAGCTCGGCAGAGTACATCGGGGCATAGTCAGGTGGTATAATAATAAGGTAAAAAAAATAATAAAATTATCCATAGATGTGTGTTACGCTGTGATCGATCCTTTCTGCACAGGCCGGTGTCGCACTGATAACTGGTGTCCTTCCTTATCCCCCTTTTGGTCCACACTCCGCACCTCTGCAGTTTAGGGAATTTTGCCGGGAAAGTGTTGTCCTGGTATAATTCGGACGCCCTCGCTCCAGCACATATGGTTGGGCCCTCCCCTTCCTGGTTGCCTAATTTTAGGGCCTTGATACATCGCCTTTTGAAACAGAAGAAATGTTCCCCTCGGGCCGGCACAACCGGATATTTTTCTTTCCTGACTTATTGGAGCCTTAACTTATTTTATTTTTTCATAGACATAGTGGTATGAGAGCTCTTTTTTTACGGGACGAGCTGTAGCTTTTATTGGTACCATATTGGGGTACTTGCAACTTTTTGATCACTTGTTATCCTTTTTTTGGGAGGCAAGGTGAGAAAAAAACAGCAATTCTGCCATAGTTTTTTTTTTATATACAGCGTTCACCATGTGTTATAAACTACATGTTACCTTTATTCTGCGGGTCAGTACGATTCCGTCGATACCAAATTTATAGAACTTTTTTATAACTTTTTGCACAATAAAATTACTTTTGGAAAGAGAATGTATTTCTTCTGTCGCGATGTTGTGAGAGCCATAACTCTTACATTTTTTCGTCGATGGAGCTGTGTGAGGGTTTGTTTTTTGCGAGACGAGGTATAGTTTTTATAGGTACCATTTTTGGATACATGCAAATTTTTGATCACTTTTTATTTCAATTTTTGGAAGACAGTGACCAAAAAAACAGTAGTTATGGCAGTGTTTATGAGGTTTTTTTTTTACGGCGTTCACTGCGCTGGATAAATAACATAATATTTTTATAGTTTAGGTCGTTACGGTCGCAGCGATACCAAATATGTATGGCTTTATTATTTTTTTCAATAATAAATGACTTGATAAGGGAAAAAGGGCAATTGTGTTTTATTTTATTACTTGAAACTTTTATTGTATGTTTTACAACTTTTATTTTTACTTTTTTTACACTTTTTTTTTACACTTTTCTTTAGTCCCACTAGGGGACTTGAAGGTCCAACTGTTTGTTTGATGTTCTAATACATTGCACTACCTATGTAGTGCAATGTATTGGAACTGTCAGTTGTTCACTGACAGCAAGCCGATCAGGCTCCGCCTCTGGGCGGGGCCTAATCAGCTTACGTAATGGCAGACAGGAGTCCATTGTTAGGGCTCCTGTTGCCATAGTAGCAGTCGCCAGCCTTGCCATCGCGTGGCAAGGCTGCCGATTTGCTACAAACCTCTAGGATGCAGCGATCACAATGGATCACTGCATCGAAGGGGTTAATGCCAGGAATCGGAGCTAGCTCCGGTTCCTGGCTATAGATCGGTGTGTCCGCTGTAACATACAGCGGACACCCACTGCTGATGACGCCGGCTCAGCTTCTGAGCCGGAAGCTGAGCCGGCGCCATCTTGCCGATGGTACCGGAAGCCTCCTGGGCCCCGCCGACGACGGGGCATAAAAGGATTCCATTACTGGCGGACCGGGAGGGAAGTATAAGCCCTCCGATCGCTTTTGCAGCCACCGGCAATACAGCGATCACGTTGCTGGGGTGCCAGTGGCTATAAACTCCTCACATGCTGCGATCTCTATTGAACGCAGCATGTGAGGGGTTAATCGGCCGGATCGGATGCTAGCTCCAGTCCTGGCCGATACCTCAGGGTGACAGCTGTAAAATACAGCTGTCACCCAGCGGTGATGTCGCTGGCTCAGCTCCTGAGCCAGCTTCATCTCCATCACGTACAGTTACGTGAAAAGGCGGTAAGACATCAGCTTTAATCATGTAACTGTACGCGATTGGGCGGGAAGGGGTTAAAGAATAGAGAATTTTAAATATTTCATATATGTACTTACCAAATAAAGCTAAACACAATGTTGCTTCTTATAGTGTAGTATTGTATGCATCTCTTCAGTATTCAGCATGTAATTTATGTTCATAATGGAGATATTATTATACTAACATAAAAGCAATGGATGCAATAAAAAATCCATTTAAGATTACGGAAGTTACCATGCTTCCATTATTGATCACCATAGGTCATCTTGTGTCAGATTGTACAATACAATACGATGCCAGATAAATTCTATTAATATACTATACCTTGGTTTTTAATTGTCCTTAGTGTTAATAAGTATATAACAAATTAAAAATACTGATGCACTTACATGCAGCATGTAATATTGGAACAGCACAAATACTTTTATATATTGCTGACTGCATATCAATATTATACGGTCAGGTTGATGCTGCATATTTCATCCACTTACCCCTAAGTATGTGACATCTTCTTCTCAATACACCTAAACACTGTATGCAATAGCAAGTTTACATGAAGGGAGAAGCAATAAAGATAAAGACAACATATAGACAGCTTATCAAATTTAGATACAATCTTCCTGCAAGAGAACACATATCTGTTTTCTTAATACAGTAGTTGTCAACCTCTTTAGACTGAGTGTACACATGACCTATCTTTATCAGAAGATGATTACTCACCTTGTGACATGAAAAGGTCAGATGAAAGTAACCAGTTTGAGCTTTGTCATATGTCAAAACGCATTAGAGAAATTGCCTGAGCTGAGAACATGTAATCGTCTGTTGTGTTGTATTGAAACAGACCAGCTGAATTGCAGCTGCTGATCTGGAAAATCAAAATCCCTGGTTTTATGGTTGTATTCTCTGGAAATAATCAAAAGCAGGAGGATTAATACATTGTCACCTCACAAAATGCAATATTGAAGCAGATAATCATAGAAATTACCCACTAGAGATTATTTCATTGTTTGCTTAAAGTCGAATTGTACATGTAACAGCTAGGGCCATATTGATTGAACACTTGAAGTGTTAAAATTTGTAATATTCAGCCCTGGATTGGCTTACATGTAGTAAAGCTAAATAAGACAAAAATACTGCTTTGTGAAAGTTGCCCTTAGGCTATTGTCACACCTGCATTGGAGGCTCCGTTAGGAACCTTACATGTAATATATTTTAAATAATTGAACATAAAATAGCACTACATGCATGCATGTTACAATAATGCATATCATGAAGGAAACACAATGGAAAAAAATATAGCCAAATGGGTATTTCCATCTCTGGAATTTATGCCATATCCACATATTATGCTGGTCCCAGGTCCGAGACCCTCACCTACACTACCGTTCAAAAGTTTAGGGTCACTTAGAAATGTCCTTATTTTTGACAGAAAAGCACAGTTTTTCTCAATGAAGATAACATTAAAATAATCATAAATACACTCTATACAGTGTTAATGTGCTAAATGATTATTCTAGCTGCCAACGTCTGGTTTTTAATGCAATATCGACATAGGTGTATAGAGGCCCATTTCCAGCAACCATCATTCCAGTGTTCTAATGGTACATTGTGTTTGCTAACTGTGTTAGAAGGCTAATGGATGATTAGAAAACACTTGAAAACCCTTGTGCAATTATGTTAGCACCACTGTAAACAGTTTTGCTGTTTAGAGGAGCTATAAAACTGACCTTCCTTTGAGCTAGTTGAGAATCTGGAGCATTACATTTGTGGGTTCGATTAAACTCTCCAAATGGCTAGAAAAAGAGAGCTTTCATGTGAAACTCGACAGTCTATTCTTGTTCTTAGAAATGAAGGCTATTCCATGCGAGAAATTGCCAAGAAACGGAAGATTTCCTACAACGGTGTGTACTACTCCCTTCAGAGGACAGCACACACAGGCTCTAACCAGAGTAGAAAGAGAAGTGGGAGGCCCCACTGCACAACTGAGCAACAAGACAAGTACATTAGAGTCTCTAGTTTGATAAATAGACGCCTCACAGGTCCTCAACTGGCAGCTTCATTAAATAGTACCCGCAAAAATGCCAGTGTCAACGTCTACAGTGAAGAGGCGACTACGGGATGCTGGCCTTCAGGGCAGAGTGGCAAAGAATAAGCCATATCTGAGAATGGCTAATAAAAGGAAAAGATTAATACGGGCAAAAGCACACAGGCATTGGTCAGAGGAAGATTGGAAAAAAGTGTTATGGACAGACGAATCGAAGTTTGAGGTGTTTGGATCACACAGAAGAACATTTGTGAGACGCAGAACAACTGAAAAGATGCTGGAAGAGTGCCTGACGCCATCTGTCAAGCATGGTGGAGGTAATGTGATGGTCTGGGGTTGCTTTGGTGCAGGTAAAGTGGGAGATTTGTACAAGGTAAAAGGGATTTTGAATAAGGAAGGCTATCACTCCATTTTGCAACGCCATGCCATACCCTGTGGACAGCGCTTGATTGGAGCCAATTTCATCCTACAACAGGACAATGACACAAAGCACACCTCCAAATTATGCAAGAACTATTTAGGGAAGAAGCAGGCAGCTGGTATTCTATCTGTAATGGAGTGGCCAGCTCAGTCACCAGATCTCAACCCCATAGAGCTGTTGTGGGAGCAGCTTGACCGTATGGTACGCAAGAAGTGCCCATCAAGCCAATCCAACTTGTGGGAGGGGCTTCTGGAAGCATGGGGTGAAATTTCTCCTGATTACCTCAGCAAATTAACAGCTAGAATGCCAAAGGTCTGCAATGCTGTAATTGCTGCAAATGGAGCATTCTTTGACGAAAGCAAAGTTTGAAGGAGAAAATTATTATTTCAAATAAAAATCATAATTTCTAAGCTTGCCAATGTCTTGACTATAGTTTCTAGTCATTTTGCAATTCATTTGATAAATATAAGTGTGAGTTTTCATGGAAAACACAAAATTGCCTGGGTGACCCCAAACTTTTGAACGGTAGTGTATCTTTAGAATAGGGCATACTAGCTACTGTCCTACCTTGTCCCGTTGTCACTGCTCTACAGACAACAGAAACAACAGAGCTCATTATTCTCTGCTGCTTTTGTATCTCCTATTCCCTTCTCTGGATATTACGGAAACAGCGTAGCACAGCATGAACAACTGTTTACGTATCTAAGTGAACGGAGAGGAATTAGAGAGGCAGAATATAGGACTGGGTCATGGGGTCACATTATAGAGGTAGATGAGGCTCCCTGATCTCGGGCTCACATCTATCAGACTTTTATGGACTATACTATGGATATGCCATAAATGTCCAAGATGGTAATACCTTTTTAATGGGGTCCATTGCATGCCAATGATGTCCATCATGTGAAGGATCCTTGCCTGCCAGCAGTTTTGTATATCTGCTTTGATGACATAGGCTGAGGAATGGAATGTAACAAGGCAGATATGTAAAGAGTCTTACAGCCACAAGTCCATGCCCAAGTTGCAGATATTATTTCCAGAACTTAGGCCCAGTTCATATTAATGTTTTTTTCCTCCCCTTTGAGATATAGGTCGGAAGGGCTCCAGACATATACCTACGACAGAAGGCTGCGACGTTTCTAACTATAAAAGCACAGAGTGGGATATGTCGCCCGAATCTCCCATGCAGAGTGCTTCCTGAAGCGCTATGCCCGGGGAAGCAAGTCATCTATGGATAGTGACATCAGGAGATTCTGCAGGGCCAGATTCTCCATGAAGAGTGCTATCTGATGCTTTTCCTTGAGACTCCAGACCTGAGAAAACTCCCTGACGTATATTCACATTATCTCCCATAGGATTACATGTTAACATAATGTACACCAAGCGAAATACTTTTATTGAAGGGGATTCCTGAAGAAAAAATAGAGTGGTTTATCGCGCAATTCCATCCTGTGAAAAAAAGGTATACTAACGTATACCAGCCCGACCGAGGCCAAAAAAAACCTCCACCATTGGGGTAATTGTGAATATGAGCATATCCCATGGACTAGGGACCTCATTCATTTATTTATATGTGAACTTTTTTAAGTCATAATTTGTGTTTATTTTAAAGCATACTCAATAAAAGTTATTTATTAAACTTAGTGGATACCCTAGTCGAGTGATTAAAAAGTTAAGCATTAGTTAAGAAGAATTATTTATGATAATTATATCAAACACAGTATACCTATAATACAAATGACTGAAAGGATGTTAAAAGAGGAAGAAGACAGAATGAATATGAAATATTATACTGTAGGCATCAGCATCATCATTACTAGCAGTAGTAGTCCACTTACTTCATTTCATCTATAAATCAATGATAATATGTTATCCTTTTAAATTCTATTTGAGAATGTTTTAGATAATTTCTAGGGGCTGAAGAAAAGCAATTAAATGTAATAGCATGGCTAAGGTTTCAATATGATGAATAACTATATAAAACTGTTATTTGATTTAAATCTCAAATGAATTCTCCTGTAGAATTATTATTAAGAAGTTTAAGGTTTAAACTGTTCTCCTTTAAGCTTTACTTATAATTTGCTCTACTTTTTTAAATATGAATCTACTAACAGATTGATTAATTAGAAATGTTTTTTTATATATATATTAAGGAGAGTTTAATATTTCCATGTTTTTTTAAAGAACACAGATTACAATCAGGGTAACAGAATATAAAGTAAAACGGCCTTATTGTAGCATTTGTGAAACATATACACTATATCTACAATGATATATAAATATATATACATATATATTTCTGTAAAACTCATCTTTATTTTGATTGATTAAAGGTTTTATTAATTAACTGTGTCAGCTACTTTTTCACTCTCTTATCAGTCACAGCTTGACATGGTAAGTGGGGACAGATTGGTGGCTTATAACATGCATACCTCAATACATCACAACTATTGTGTCAACCATAATGGTTTAATAATAGAGATTAGTGAATTTCTTGAAACGTGTTTCGGATTCGATGGTCCAAATAATTTTGCTGCAAGTCACAAGTGCCCCTGCTGCAGCCCAGAGGGGAACGTGGAGGGGATGGTAGTAGTGGTGGTAGTAGCGTCTGACTCCTCTATTGTCTTTTAGAACTGAAAGGGCTGGCCACTATGCATTTCAAGGAAATCTAGCGCTTACACAGTGCTGTATACAGTGTTATTCATTGGAATTAATGGTTACAAACAAAGGGTATGTCCACCATTTTCCATTTTATAAATGGATATAATATACAGAAAATTTGGATGACTTTATAATTATGTTGTATCAGTCATCTTGTGGTAATACTAATTTACAGCTCATATTAGATCACTACACCCGTAAAAAATTAATCTAGGGATGTAATGAGCATATGTAGTAATAAACTGCTGTTTGGGGACGCGGCAGGTCTCAGAATGGAAGAAACACCATTTGGCTTTTGGAGGGCAGATTTTGCTTGGTAGTAGTTTTGTTTTGTGTTTCACTAGTATTTCAGCTTATAATGTGGGGGCAATTGTTCGTTTTGCAGAGTATATCAAGGCATAATGAGGCAGTACATTAATGGAGTAAAGTAATTATTAAAATTAACAATCTATGGGTGTGTGGTACGTTTTGAAGCAAGCGCAGGTCAGATTTCTCAGGTCAGGTGTTACACTGATAAATGGTGTTCATTGTTATTTCCCTTCTGAAACACAATCTGCACCATTTTTGGATCCTTCCCTTCTTTGTAATTTTAGGAACTTTGCTGGGAAAGTGTTGCCCTGGTACAATACGGATGGCATTGATTCCTTCAGAGTTAATGACATTTTGGGGGCAGATGTGCTATGGGGCTTCCCTATCTGGTTCAAAAATAGTAGGGCCTTTACAACCACCTCTTAAAAACTGAAGGAATGTTCATTCTGGCCTGCACATTGGGATAGCACGAAAGCATTATGCAATGCCAACTGTACGATGTTTACGGACAGATTTTTGTACCATGGGACATCTCTGTAAATCAGGGTATTGTACAAAATATCTACACTCCAATATTTACTAATCTTTGGTTTCTCCACCAGCCCCATATGCAACATAAGGCCCCAAAATATTGTCATCTCCGCTGCATCTATGACCCATATACATATACGGTCTAGCAAATGGTAACATAGGGTTTTGGGGTGAAAAACTGATGGACCAATGAATTAGCCTGGGCCTTAATTTTGCATCATTCCGAGAGTCATACTTTTTTCTTTTTCCATTGATGGAGCAGTGTAAGGGCTTGTTTAGGACAATGTAGTTTTTCTTGTTATTATTTTAGTGTACGTGCGATTTTATATTTATTTTTTATCACTTTTTATTCAACGTATTTGGAAGTCAAGGTTTACTGTGCAGAATAAATAATATGATCATTTTATTGTTTGGGTTATTACAGATGCGGTAGTACCAATTACATATAGTTTTTTTTATTTTTGTCCATTGTTAGGCATCTGTTTGCCATAGCAACCAATCTACACCCCACGAAGGCTCGCCTGAGGCTGATGGGGTACAGAGGGAGCCCCAACCTTCTGTCAACTAATTAGATGTTGCAGTCGTTATAGACTGCAGCATCTAAGGGGTTAAACGGCCGGGAACGGAATAATCTCTGATACTAGCCGTTAGAGCAGGTTGTTGGCTGTATATTACAGTGGACACCAACAAATGATGGCATGGCTCAGTTCTGAAGTTGCACAATTACAGCATCCTAATAGTACGTCAGTTTGCATTTCCTAACAGCTAGGCACAATGTACTATTACGGCACAGAGTGGGAAGGGGTTATGGGTGCTCTCCTAAAATTATAGAATGAGAAAGTAAATTTAGGCATATTAACCCGAAAAATTAAGGAGTTCCTTCTAATAGATTTTCCTAGGTGTGTAATTTTTTATGCCCTACTGCTTTGCGCCACTTTTTACGCCCAGTAATTTGGCATTGGATCATTTGTGGGATGTCTATGCGCATGGGTGGATATATTACTACAGCCACTAGAACTAGAACTGCTGCATATATTAACGATAGTAAAGCAATTATTAAAATCATGTCTTAGAAGGAATTAAATAAAAATTACCCCTGAGTGACATGTAGCACTATATTTATCCTAACAGATCAGCTTCTCTGCAGATTGACAGAAATACATTTTTGTGGTGCTATCTTACCTGTTATCGCACAATAACTTTACATTTGACAAAAAAAAAAATTACCTGTAGGTACTGTACAGGGTTCACCTGTGGGGGCGGAATTCTCGCTCTCTTTGGCTAACTAATTTAAGCTAATTAAGTGCTACATCGATGACCTCCTGGTCTGTAAACAAGCCTGTCCAGTGTATTAGCAGAATTAACCCCTTCCCAAAATTTGTTGTAAGTATACATCATAGAAAGCTATTGCTTCCTGCAATATGTCGTATACTTACGACAAATGGGTGGCACGGGCTCAGAAGTTGAGTCCATGCCATCATCCCCGGTGTCAGCTGTATGGTAACTGCACCGAAGTTAGCTCCTATTTCCGCCATTAACCCCTTAAATGCAGCTGTCAAAAGTGACCATTTCATTTAAGGTGTTTGCAGTTAAGCGCCACCTCAGCGATGAGATTGCCAGGGTACCGACGGCTACGATAGCGAGTGGAGGCCTAACACTGGCCTCCCGGTCTGCCCTGTATGGAAGCCGATTAGGCCTGAAAGGCTAAGTTGGCCTAAAAGATACCAACGGCAAGATGGCGCGGGCTCAGAAGCAGAGCATGCGTCATCAGCGGTAGGTGTCAGCTGTATGTTACAGCTGACACCCTGCTGTAACCACAGAGACTGGAGTTAGCTCAGATCCCTGCCATTAACCCCTTAGATGCAGCGATCTAAAGCGATCGCTGCTTCTTAGTGGTTTGTAGCAACTCGGAAGCCTTGTGATGCGATTGCAGGGCTGCCAACGGCTGCTATGGCAACAGGAGGCCTAATAATAGCCTCCTGTTCTGCTAGTCTGGAGGCGGAGCCTAATTGGCTTTCTTTCAGTGAACGACTGACAGTCCTTATTCATTGCATTACATAGGTAGTGCAATGTATTAGAACATAAATCAGACAACTAGGCCTACAATTCCTCTAGTGGGACTAAAAAAAAAGCGTAAAAAAAGTGAAAAAAATAAGTTGTCAAAAAATAAAACAAAAGTTTAAAGTAATAGAATAAAACACCTTTTTTCCCTAATCAAGTTCTTTATTATTGAAAAATATAAATAAACCATACATATTTGGTATCACCGTGTGCACAATGGCCTGAACTATAAAAACAATTATGTGATTTATTCCGCACAGTGAACTCCGTAAAAAAAACAAGAAACAAATAAAAACAATGCCAGAATTGCTGTTTTTTGGTAATCTTGCCTCCCAAATTAGGATAAAAAGTTGCATGTA
Source organism: Rhinoderma darwinii (assembly GCF_050947455.1). Lineage (NCBI taxonomy): Eukaryota > Metazoa > Chordata > Amphibia > Anura > Rhinodermatidae > Rhinoderma > Rhinoderma darwinii. The sequence continues at coordinate 125,649,592 of NC_134691.1, read as the reverse complement.
TCCAAAAAAGGTACCTATAAAAATGATCGCTTGTTTCGTAAAAAAACACCCTCACACAGCTTTGTCGACTACAAAATTAAATAAATTAAGACTCCCATAAGTCAGGAAAGAGAAAATGTGCAGTCGTGAAGGCCCAAGGGGATAATTTATTTTGTGTCAGGAGGCAACTTGACAAGGCCCTAAAATTAGGGAACCAGGAAGGGGAGGGCCCAAACATGTCTTCTGGAAGCGAGGGCACCCATATTATACCAGGATAACACTTTCCCAGCAAAATTCCCCAAACTGCAAAGGTGCAGGGTGTGTACCAAAAGGGGGATAAGAAAGAACACTTACGCTTCACAGCATAACATACATCTATGGATTATTGTATTGTTTTTTTTACCGTATATATTATATTACCTGATTATGCTCTGATGTACTCTGCCCAGCTTATATATGCCCCCACATTATGAACTGAAATACCAGTAACACTCCAAACAAAACTACTACCAAGCAAAATTCACGCTCCAAAAGCCAAATAGCGCTGCCTCCCTTCTGTGTGCCAAATCAGCAGTTTACATCCACATATATGGCATTCCATACGTAGAAAAATAATCCTTTTAACAAATTTTAAGGGGGTGTGTCTCCAGTGGTACAAGCTGGGCACAACATATTTGACACTGAAATAGCACATCGGTGAAAAAATTGCAATCTTTACTTTGCACCATCCGCAGCTCAATCATTTATGGAAATGACCTGTGAGGTCAAAATGCTCACTACACCCCTTAATAAATGCTTTGAGGGGTGTAGTTTCCAAAATAGGGTCACTTCTCAGGGGTTTCTATTATTATTTCACATTAGAGCCTCTACAATTGTGAACCAATACTTTGTAAGTCACCAAATTAGGCCTCAATTTCGCATTGTACTCTTTCACTCCTGAGCCCTGTCGAATTGCCATTTTCACTCTGCAACATCGAGTGCACATTAATTTCTGGGAAAACACCTGCAGGGTTAACATGCTCACTACACCCCTAAGTGAATATATTGTGGGGCGTAGTGTATTGTCGGGGTAGGGAAACAAACAGGTGAGCCCTAATCTACCCGCCACTCAGTCCCTGCCTACGTGCATGGCCCGTCCTAAGCAACGGCATACAACTGGGCAACGGTCCCTATGCTCAATAAGTGCACAACGGACAAACAGACAAGGGTGCACAGAAGCTAAGGGAAATGGGGCAGTTGTCCACGGCAACACCGTGAGCAACAAGAGTACCAAACGCAGAGCAAGAGAGTAGTCAGTAAAGCCAGGGTCAATTTGAAGCAGAGGTCAATAGTACTAGCAGGAACAGCAGAGCCAGGAAACCAGACAGAATCACAGGCAAAGGAAGAACAGGCAATGAAGGTATAAATAGACCGAGGGCGGGAGCTATCTCCGTCTGACCAGGCTGTGATAGGTTCTCCCACTCCTCAGCCTACCAGCCTGAGTGGTAGCAGATCGAGTCACTCTATCAGACCTAGGAGCAGATGCAGACAGATTAACCACGGGCGTAGACACAGAAGCTGTGTCTGGCAGATCATTTACACGTCGTTTCCAAAATGAAGTCACTTCTGGGGGGTTTTCACTGTTTGGTCCCACAGGGGTTTTGTAAGTGCGGCATAGCGCCCAGAAACCAATCCAGCAAAAGCTGCATTCCAAAAGCCAAATGGTGCTCCTTCCCTTCTGAACTCTACGGTGTGCCCAAACAGCAGTTTATGACCACATATGAGGTATTGTCGTACTCAGGAGAAGTTGCTTTTACAAATGTTGGGGTGCTTTTTCTCCCTTTATTTAATTAGAAAATTAACATTTTTGAGCTAAAGCTACGTCTTATTGGAAAGAAAATCAATTTTAATTTCACTGCCCAATTCTAATAAAATCGATGAAACACCTGTGGGGTCAAAATGCTCACTACATCCCTAGATTAATTCCTCTAGGGGTGTAGTTTCCCAAATGGTGTCACTTTTAGGGAGTTTCCAATGTTTTGGTCCCACAGGGGCTTTGCAAAAACGACATGGTGCCAAAAAATCAATCCATGCCATGTGCCCAAACAGCCGTTTATGACCACATATGGGTGCTTTTTCTCCTTTATTACTTTCTGGAAATTGTGTTGTTGTTTTTTTTTAGCTAAAACGACATCTTATTGGGGAAAAATATTTTTTTTCATTTTTACGTCCAAATTATAATAAAATCTATGAAACACCTGTGGGGTAAAAATGCTTACTGCACCCCTAGATGAAGTCCTTGTGGGTGTAGTTTCCAAAATGGGGTATTTTTTTGGTATGTTTCCTTTTTTGGCATCACAAGACTTCTTGAAACCTGACATGATGCCTAAAATACAATCTGATAAAAAGAAAGCCACAAAATCCACTCGCTGCTCCTTTTGCTTCTGAGGCCTGTATTTCAGTCCATTAGCATACTAGGGCCACGTGTGGAATATTTCTAAAAACTGCAGAAGCTGGGCAATAAATATTAAGTTGCATTTCTCTGGTAAAACATTCTGTGTTACAGAAAAAAAATAATTAAATATGAATTTCTGCAAAAAAAAAATGTAATTTGAAAATGTTACCTCTAGTTTGCTTTAGATCTTGTTAAATGCATAAATAGTTAAGAAACGTTATAAATGCTGTTTTGAATACTTTGAGTAGTGCAGTTTTTAAATTGGGGGGATTTACGGGGTTTGTATTGTATGGGTTTCTCAAAGCCACTTCACAACTGAACTAGTCCCTGAAAAAATAGCCTTTTGAAATTTTCTTGAAAATGTGAGAAATTCCTGCTAAAGTTCTAAGCCTTGTAACGTCCTAGAAAATAAAAGGATGTTCAAAAAACGATGCCAATCTAAAGTATACATAAGGGAAATGTTAATTACCAACTATTTGCTGTGGTATAACTGGCTGTCTTACAAGCAGATACATTTACATTTATAAAAATGCTAATTTTTGCATTTTCTCGCTAAACTTTGGTGTGTTTCACAATGAAATACTGAACGTATCAACCAAATTTTATCAGTAACATAAAGTCCAATGTGTCACGAGAAATCAATCTTCGAATCGCTTGGATAGGTAAAAGCATTCCAAAGTTATTACCACATAAAGTGACATATGTCAGATTTGAAAAATAAGGCTCAGCCAGGAAGGTCAAAAGTGGCTGCAGCGGGAAGGGGTTAATAACAATTTAAGTTCTACATCTAACTGTATTCCTTAGAAAAGTTCCTGGATTTGATATTAGAAGGGGACATATGTAACAGAGTGAGATGTTTTTACTCAGGGAAGCTACCTCAGAAAATGCTTTATTACATTCTTACAACTGTCACCCATTACACATAATTAATAATATCCCAGTTGGGATTTATATTAAGAGCAAGAAGGAGTTGATCCATATGCTTTGATTTTGAAGCTTTATTTAACAAGAATGTAGTAAAGACTCTCTAGCAAGGGTCAAACACAGCTTGCTGTTCCTTCACATGTGATTATGATAATTAAGTAATTACAATGGGTTTAAAAGGAGGATTTTTTTATGTTTTGATCATATGCTAAGAGTAATAGCTGTGATCAGCTCAAAACATGTAGCCTGTATATTTTTAGATGCAATAACATGTCCCTCTTTTTAATGGATTTACAATAAACTGTGGATTTTTATTATTGTGGAGTGCTGAACATAATTTATCTTTTTTTAATGTCTGCAGTGGGAGGAAGGGCGAGAATCACACACTCAAAGGAAAAGAGAACAAGAATAAATACAAAGCAGTATGGGAATGAATTAGTGGGAGCTAGTGAAGAAAGCAGCATCTTGGACTCGTAGAACTCCCATCCAGCATGTATTACTGGGAGGGATACAACCACATGAGAAAAGTCTGTAACTAGGAGCAAGTTGCTAACTGCATATCAGAGGGTCTGAAAATCACCAAAGGAATGAAGATTGCAGCCTGATACTTAGGGCTTATTTACACGAACGTGCAATACGTCCGTGCAACGCGCGTGATTTTCACACGTGTCGCACAAACCTATGTTAGTCTATGGGGCCGTGCAGACTGTCCGTGAGTTTCACGCAGCGGGTGTCCGAGGCGTAAAACTCACGACATGTCCTATATTTCTGCGTTTCTCGTGCATCACACACCCATTGAAGTCAATGGGTTCGTGATAATCACGCATAGCACACGGAAGCACTTCCGTGTGACGCACGTGATTCTCGCAAGAGTAGTAAAAAGTATGAATGAAAACATAAAAACACCACGTGCTTTACTATTTACAAACATACAAACAGAGTGTCATAATGATGGCGGCTGCGCGAAAATCACGCAGCCGCGCATCATATGGTTATGACACACGGAGCTGTTAAGTAAATTTGCGTGCGCAAAACGCCGCGTTTTTTGCGTGCGCAAAACGCACGCGCTCGTGTAAATCCGGCCTTAGTGCAACTTTTTAAACTCCTGGTAACCACTAATAGGTAAAAGTTAAATGTTTTCCATGTTAAACGTGTCCATAGCCTTAAACTTTCAGTACAAGATAAGAAACAAAATATATTTACAAAGTCACTCAGGTTTTTATATAGATTAATTCCAGATACAAATTGTGAAATGATGACTGAAAGTAGACATATCCCTTACTATTTATTCGGATTTGAAGTATTTAATGTTTTATTAATTTAAACTGTACATACATGGAAAATATTAATTAAACGCGTGAAGTTATTTCAGAAAATATGTTTTTAAATGTCACTTTGAACGGAAGATAGGCCAGCCACCTGGTTCACTTTATAAAGAAGGGTACCATTCTAAAAGCTGATTAAAAATTACAGCGTGTAAATCAACCTGACTGGGAAGCCTCTGAGATTCTTCACAGCCAAATGTTGAATTAACCCAATTCTTAAGTTGGCTGACAAATAATACAAGAGTGGTCGATTTTGTTCATCTTGAGGCAAATGCAGTTTCTAATGAATGTAACCAACATACCTATTGTACCTATCGCAATATACCTGTTATATTTCTGACAGAATGCAAGGTGATTTCTTTTAACACCTCTCTAGAACTCCAGGGTGTCTCTGGATGATAGAGTGTTGATGAGGGCTCTCCAGTCTTATTCCTTGTTCTCTCAACAACAATCCAATGAGATAATATGTTTCAAGATTACACTCAATAGAAAATGGGGATGGAGGGCTTTAAGGGTGAACCAAAACGCTGGACTGAGAAACTTCTATGGTGGAAGAGCATCCAGCGAAGTGTAGGGATGATGGCCTACAAAGAGTTAGAGCTGATTAATGTCCCACCTGCACAACAGTGGATGCCATTTTGGAAACATTGGCAAGGGATAGTGAACTTTGGTGCTAAGTTTTGTTTTTTTTTGCCTGCACGTGTTTATAGATTGTGACAAGGGTAGTGGATAACTCAATTTGGGTAATGTAAGAATTGAATAGAAGAGGAGCTCTGCAAACCCTTATGTTCAATATGCCATGCTGTGATCACAATCTCTTTGAACTTATGTGTCATTGAGAAAATTCATGTGATAGTATCATGCACCATGAGCTGGGATCACAAACCATTGGGTGCTGTGTCATTTAGTTACCGCTAAGGTTTATTTACAGCAACATGTTAGGACTAAATAAAGTGGATGTTAAAAGGAAATATATTATATTAACCCCTTCCCGACCACCCCACGTAGATTAACGGGCTGTAGAGCTGGTCCTTGTGCCTGCAGCCCGTTAATCTATGTGTGCTCCTAACAGAGCACACAGATGCTCCCCACAGCCCGGCATCTACCAGTACGGGCTGCTATTAGCAGCCTTAGTACTGGGAGAAAACAGCGGGTCGGATCACAGCGATGATCCAAACCGATTAACCCCTTAAATGCGGCAGTCAATAACGACCGCCGCATTTAGGTTGTTATAGCAACATATATCGTCATTTTATTAATGATGTTTGACCGGATGTAAACCCCAGCGACCACTGAAAAACTCATATTGCAATGGTGTAAGAAAAATGGCTAAAAACATACATATAAACATCCGTAGATGATATAATAATAAAGATAAAAGAAAAATTCGATACTGGGTGGAAAAAGCATTAACAATCAGAGACATTCTAATTTATATGCATAATATAGATCAATAGAGTATTCTATGATGTACGAAATGGTGTAACATTGGATATGTTGTTTCATTTTATGTCATTTTACTTTCCATGTTTGGATAGAATTCTCTACTTAGTGATCGTGTAGATCACCTCTAAAAAGGGCGTCTTTGATGCGTATATTACTGAAGTTATTAATTTCCGTTTTAAATATTATACATTTTCATTTTGATTGGTTATTTGATGGTTAATACTGATTCATATCTAGTAATATTTGGTCATGTACAATATAGGTGGCATTGGATATGTTGTTTCATTTTATGTCATTTAACCTTCCATATCTGGATAGAATTTTCTGCTTGGTGATCGTGTAGAACACCTCTAAAAAAGGTGTCTATGATGCGTATATTAATATAATAATTAATTTTCAGATTAAATATTTTGAATTTTCTTTTTGATCTACGAGATTTTTTGAGGGTAAATATTGATTCAAATCTAGTAGTGGAACATTAGCTCTTTTTTTAGATTAAGACCCTTAAATTATAAAAAAAATATATATATAAAAATAAACTACAAATGCATAATTGGTATCGCTGAGTCCGTAACGTCCTGAACTATAAAAATATAATGTCATTTATCCCACACGGTGACCGCCATAAAAAAAATAATAAAAAAAACTATACCAGAATCGCTATTTTTAGTCACTTCAGCTCCCAAATAACTGCATAAATAGGGATCAAAAAGTCATGTACCCAAAAATTGTACCGATAAAAACGACAGTTTGCTCCTCAAAAAACAAGCTCTCACGCAGCTTTCCTGATAGAAAAATAAAAAAGTTGTAGCTCTTAGAATATGGCGACACAAAAACAGAATAATTTTTTTAAAACCGTGAAACATAAAAAACCTATATACATATGGTATCGCCGTAATCGCATAGACCCACAGAATAAATTAAATATGTCATTTATAGCGCGTGGTGAACGCCGTGAAAAAAAAGAACAAAAAACAATAGAAGTTTTGACGGCCTAATTACACTAAATTCAGCAAAAAACCTATGGGATCAAAATGCTCACTATATAAATTCTTTTTAGGGCTGTAGTTTCCCAAAAGGGGTCACTTCTATGGGGTGTCCACTGTTTTGGTCCCTCAGGGGCTTTGCACATGCGACATGACACCCGAAAACCAATTGAGTAAACTTGAGCTCCAAAAGCCAAATAGCGCTCCTTCCCTTCTAAGACCTGCCGTGTGTCCAAACAGCCGTTAAATACCACATACGGGGTATTGCCGTAATCAGGAGAAATTGCTTTACAAATCTTGGGGTGCTATTTATTTTTTATTACTTGTAAAAATTGATAATTTCTACGTTTTATTGAAAAAAAAATCGATTTTCATTTTTACGGACTAATTCCACTAAATTCCGCAAAACACCTGTGGGGTTAAAATGCTCACTATACACCTTGATAAATTCCTTGAGGGTATAGTTTGCCAAATGGTGTATTTTTGGGGGTGTTTCCACTGTTTTGGCACTACAAGACCTCTTAAAGGGAAGGTGTCACAAAAAATTTTTTTTTAATATGTTATTGCTTTTAGTATGTCATTAAAATAAATTTTATTTATTTGTGTTTTTGTGTTGTACTTTTTTCTTTTTTCTTTCTTTTACTTCTCTATGGGAGCTGCCATTTTTTTTTCATCTCTGTATGTGTCCATTAACGACACATACAGAGATGGAATACGGCCAAAACATCACCATAGAGAATGCGAACAGAAGCCATTCCATTCACTATAACGTACGCCATCTGTGTGGGAACGGCGCATGCGCTGCTCCCACACAGTCCAAAAGGAAGGTCTTCGGCAGAGCGACATCCGGCGCCATTTTCATGTAGACCGGAAGCCACAGCCGGACATTAAGATGACTACTTCCGGTCGCAGCTTCCATCCATATGTTCAGAAGCAAGGACTAGGTGCGGAGGGAGCGGAGGGAGCAGAGGCAGCGGCGGCGACAGCGGCAGGAGCAGGTAAGTTATGTTTGTGTATGTGATGTGTGTGTATGTTCGTGTTATACTGTCTGATTACCACTGTATCTAATCCTCCTTCACTGTGCATTCGCTCAAAAAAATGGCGGCACACAGTGTAGGAGGTTTGAACATTCAACCCCCTCCTTTCTCCTGGCACTAGCCAGGAGAAAGAAGGGGGATTGTTTGAACACACTAGAGCGAGTGTGTCTTCTCTAATTTTGCAGCATAAAGCAAATGAGGTTGCTTTACCACATGCCAATGCTGCAATTTTGGGAATTGCTCCCTCTAGTGACCAGCACATGGAAATGTTATAAATTAGAATCTAATTTATAATATTTCCTGACTTGTGAAAAAATTAAAACAATTAGTATATAAATGATTACACATTGTTCTAACAGTTTAACTAAAAAAAAATATATATTTTTTTCTAGCGACACATTCCCTTTAAAACCTGACATGGTGCCTAAAATATATTCTAATAAAAAGGAGGCCCCAAAATCCTCTAGGTGTGCCTTTGAGTTGAGGCCGGTGCTTCAGTCAATTACCACACTAGGGCCACATGTGGGATATTTCTAAAAACTGCAGTATCTTGGCAATAAATATTGAGTTGCATTTCTCTGGTAAAACCTTTTGTGTTACAGAAAAAAAATGGATAAATATGGATTTTCCGACAAAAAAAAGAAAGTTGTAACTTTCCCCTTTATTTTGCTTTAATTCCTGTGAAACACCTAAAGGGTTAAGAAACTTTCTAAATGCTGTATTGAATACTTTGAGGGTGCAGTTTTTAAAATTGGGTGACTTATGGGGGGTTTCTAATATATAAGGCCCTTAAAGCCACTTCAGAACTCAACTGGTACCTATAAAAATAGGTTTTGGAAATTTTCTTCAAAATGTGAGAAATTGCTGCTAAAGTTCTAAGCCTTGTATTGTCCTAGAAAAATAGAGGAACTCTCAAAAAACTATGGCAGCATAAAGTAGACATATGGGAAATGTTAATTAGTAACTATTTTGTATGGTATTACCATCTGTTTTACCAGCAGATATATTTAAATTTAGAAAAATGCAAATTTTTGCAAATTTTCTCTAAAGTTTGGTGATTTTCACAAACAAATACTGAATTTATTGATCACATTTTTCCACTAACATACAGTACAATATGTCACTAGAAAACAAGCTCAGAATCACTTGGATAGGTAAAAGCATTTCCAAGTTATTACCACATAAACTGACACATGTCAGATTTGAGTCCACAAGGCCAAAACAGGCTCAGTCCTGAATGGGTTAAGGACACAAACATATTTTTATTATCTTATCTATAAAATGTGCTTGTCCTATTTATATATCTATATCTATTTATATCCTATCCATATAGATAGAAAAAGTAAGTAGAGAGAGGCAACAATCAACATAAACAATATACTTGTTCACCTTGCAACATTTCAGCTCAACACAGGAGCCATTCTCAAAAGGATTGTCCAGGACTTAAAAAAAACATAACTGTTTTCTTCCAGAAAGAGCGCTATACCTGTCCACAGGTTGTGTGTTTTCTTGCGGCTCAATCCCGTTGAACTAAATAGGGCTGTTCTGCAATACCAGATACAACTTGTTGACCTGTGTGGTGCTGTTTTTGAAAGAAAGGCGTGTTTTTCTATTCCTGGACAACCCCTTTAAAACTACACACTCGAATCAGTGCTAAAAGTGTCAGACTGTGTAGGTCTTGAGAAGGGCAATAACAGAGAAAAGGAACCATGCAGAGTTCTAAAAAAGTATTAACTAAAACTCTCCTGAAAGCTCTCCTGAACTTGGACTCCCAAAATCTCATTTAAGTATCTGGTTGTTTGAAAGGATTACCGATCAAGTACCTTAACCCCTCCCCGTCGTAAACAACTTTCAGATTTTAATTTTCGTTTTTTTCCTCCCCACCTTCCAAAAGCCATAACATCTTTATTTTTCCGTCAATATAGTACTATCAGGGCTTGATTTTTGTGGTACGAGTTGTAGATTTTTGTAGCACCATTTATTTTGCCATATAATGTGCTAGGAAACGGGAAAAAAATATTTGTGGGGTAGAAAATAAAAAAAACAGCGATTTCTCCATGGTTTTTTGCGTGCCGTTTTTACGGAATTCACTGTGCAATTAAAACAACATGTTACCTTTATTCTGTGGGTCAATACAATTACGGCAATACCAAATATATATAGTTTTTTCTATATTTTACTACTTTTACAAGTAAAAACCTAAGTGTAAAAAATAAAATTTATTTTGTGTCACCAAATTCCGAGAGCCATAACTTTTTTTATTTTACCGTCGATTAAGTGGTATGGGGGCTTATATTTTGCGGGATAAGCTGTCGTTTTTAATAATACCATTTTGGCGACAGTTTGGTCACTTTTTATTTTATTTTTTGTGGGAGATTAGGTGACCAAAAAATAGATATTCTGGCGTGTACTATTTTTTTTTACAGCGTTCACCGTGCGGGTTAAATAATTATATATTGTAATAGTTTCGACTTTTACGGACGCGGCAATACCAATTATGTTTATTTATTTTATTTTTTTACTATGCTCTAGGGGAAAAATGGGAAAAGGGGGGTTTTTTGAACTTAAATATTTGTAAATTTTTTTGACACAAAAAAAACCTTATTTAACTATTTAAATCATTTTTACTTTTTTTATTAGTCCCCCCAGGGGACTTCAACAAGCGATCGTTAGATCGCTTGCACGATATACTGCAATACTAATGTATTGCAGTATATCGTGATTCCGACAGGCATCTATTAAGCCCTTAATAGGTGTACAAAGATGGCGGACCTGGGGGCCCCCAGGCAGCCATAGCAACCATCGCCCCACCCCCGTGATTGCGTTGCGGGGGGCGCGATGAGCTGTTCTAGGGGGTCCCCCCCCTCCTTCTAACGATTTAAATGCTGCGGTCGCAGTTAAACGAGTGGGATCGCGCTTGAGTGCAATGCCGCTCGTTACTCTGAAGTGTCGGCTATAACATGCAGCTGACACCCGCATCGTATGGAGCGGCTTCACTCCGTGAGCCGCTCCATACTTCCCCTACCCGGCTATGACGTAACTCTATGTCATATGTCGGGAAGGGGTTAAAGACGTTGTAGGACCAATTAATACTTCTGCTTGGTTTTCTCTTGTTGTTGTATTTGTAATCAAATATTACTTGCTTTACAGCGTTCTATTTTTAGACAAATGGGGAAATGTAATTAATTATTTACATTTAAAGTTTTGTATTTGCACAGAAATATCTAAATAAACGTTTAGGTCATGGAAATTGAGTAAAATTGGTCTGCTAATAAATCTATTTAGTTAGATTATATATAATAATTGAAACCCATTCATGAACATTTCACAATTAATTATAAATGACATTTGCAGCCTTTATTCCCGGAAAGTTTACAGGATGTGACTAAGGAGACAAATGAATTTTAAATGAAAAGAAGGAAAGCTGTTTAGAAATGACTTTCATAGTAGCTGTAGAAAGATAGATATCTGAAAGAAGCTCTTAGTAGCTTCTTGGAAAGGTCAAGCACCAATTGGACCATTATTTCAAACCATTCAAACCTAATTTGCATTTGTAAAGAGAAATTCACTAATGATCTTTCTGATAGAAATGCATTGGAATGAATTGAACAGCTTGAACTGTATTTACACATTTCTTTACTTTTGTAACTCCATTGAAGTTATTACAGTATATTGTAAATGTCTTAATAGATTTTATTTACTAAAGTTTAATGTAATTCAATTGAATTGCAATGCCTCATGCAAAACATACAACATCGAAGTTTGTGAAAGCAGTTTCTAGATTCTGTTCACATTTCCGTTTATAAGGGAGCAATGACATCTATGCCGCAACTGTTTTCGAATGAATTCTGATGAATACTAAAAGACCCTTTAAAGGGTTCTTGCAGGGTTCCAGCATTTTTTTACTTCACAAATAAATCTTAATACTGCATTCTTTTTTATATACATAAAAAATTACTGGAAAAACCATCAAAAAATCCCAAATGTAAGTGTGAACAGAGCTTTTAAAGTTAAGCAATGGTTAAATAGATTTGTAAATCAACACATAAATGAATTACCCATAGCAGTAAGGGTATGTTCACACGGCCTATTTACGGACGAATTACGTCCGAAAATAGCGCCTCAATAGCGCTGACAAACATCTGCCCATTGAAAGTTTGTCTGTTCACATGAGGCGTATATTTACGCGCCGCTGTCAAATGACGGCGCGTAAATAGACGCCCGCGTCAAAGAAGTGACCTGTCACTTCTTTGGCCGTAATTGGAGCCGTTATTCATTGACTCCAATGAATAGCAGCGCCAATTACGCCCGTAATTGACGCGGCGTTCAAGCGCCTGCACATGCCGTTACGGCTGAAATTACGGGGATGTTTTCAGGCTGAAACATCCCCGTAATTTCAGCCGTTACGGACGCCCTCGTGTGAACATACCCTAAGTGATTCCATCCCCTTCAAATAGAGGTTTTTTTTTTCCTACTGGACCTTTATGTGTCAGACCCTGAACCTACCATAGGATCCACTGGTACTCTGGTGGCCGGTCCCCTACCCTGACAGTAAATAGAAGAGGGGGAGAAGGATGCAGCCGAAGCTGAATGATAGGTGCACTTTCAAAGTCTTTAGTTATAACAACATATATTGTAATTAGAAGATTCTACCAAAGCAATTTTCTTTTGTTTGTTTCTCAGTTGACAAGGGAAAATTAGAACATAATATTCAAGTAGAGGAAGATAACAATATTTTGTAATTTAATTATTCACATCCATCTAAGCCAAAACTCTAAAATCTACATTTTTATTTTTAGTAGAGAAACCTGTCAATACAGATTTTAATACTAATGTTAAACAATGTTACATAATGACACTAATTAATTTACATTTTGCACAGAACATGACTGCAATAAATGTCTATATACAAAAAAAGTTATACTAAATTAAAAAGAAAAACAATAACATCTTTAACACTTAAGGCCCAACAAATTAAATAAAGTTTAAATACAAAAGGCATGTTTTGAAAATTGCAATACTGAGATATCTGTCAAATCTGGGACATCAATAATTAAACATGACTGTGTTAAAGAGGCTCTGTCACTAGTTTTTTAATGCCCTATCTCCTAACTAATCTTAAAAGGCGCTATGATGCTGATAACTACATTGTAATTTTTTTTCAAATACATTTATTTGCAAACTTATGTGCATTTTTCTGAATATGTTAATTTGGCTATACTTGCCAAATGGGAGGTAACTCTTTCTTTTCAATCTGCGCGGTGTAATGTTTTCTGTATGACGCTGTCCAATCAGCTCATACAGTTCTCCTCTTCCCTGCCCAGCAACACAGCGTGATCATATAGTATACAGCTTCCATTCCCGACTGTGTATTCAACTGGTGATATCTCCGGTTGTTTCACAGCTAGAACTGCGATCCTGGTGCCATAGCCGAGATATGGTTGTTTTAAGTAATCCACCCTTCCCTCCAGCCTCAGTCTCTCACACTGTGTGAAGCAACTTTATGCTGATAGAACAGCCTCAGAGGATGTGAGGTAGCTGTACCGCTGATGTTGACACCCACTTGTCAAGTATAGCCTCATTTGCATATTTAGAAAAAAGCTCATAACTTTTCAAATAAACTTTTTGGGACACAAGTTTCGCTAGCATTATCAGTGTGACAGCACCTATTAAATTAGCTAGGAGATTGGGCATTACTAAACTAGGGGCATATCCTCTTTAAATAGGAAAAAGTTAATTCTGTGTAACTTCTTTCATAACTACTACTGAAATGGACACTCCAGTTTTAGAAATCCCTTCTTGTAGTTGGTCCCATAATGTTAACCCTTTCAGGACAAAGCCAGTTTTTGTTTTTTCATTTTTCACTCCCCACCTTCCAAGAGCCATAAGTTTTTTTATTTTTCCATTAATGGAGTGGTGTGAGGGTGTATTTGTTGATGAAAAAGTTGCCGTTTATATTGGAACCATTTAAAGTACCATATAATGTACTGGGAAAATTAAAAAAAAATCTTTGTGGGGTGGAATTGCAAAAAAAACCGTGATTCCTCCAATGTTTTTTGGGTTTCCTTTTTACTGCTTTCCCTGTGAGGTGACAACTTAACTTTATTCTGCAGCTCAATGCCATTACGGTAATTCCAAATTTATATAGTTTTTTTTATACTTTACTTCTTTTACAAAGAAAAAAATATTTGTTAAAAAAATGTTGTTTTGTTTCACTACATTCTGAGAGCCATAACTTCTTTTTATTTTTTCATCCATTGAGCGGTGTGAGGGCTTATTTTTGCGGGACAAGTTGTAGTTATTATTGGTACAGTTTTTTTGGTACATACAACTGTTAAAAGGCTCGTATTTAGTGGGGTTCACTGGGCTAGTGTCACCCACTATTACTACCTCCTTTTATTAGGGTCACTAGGGTTATGCCTAGTTTCCCTACCTTTTCTCTTGTATAACGCTTATCTAATTGCTTTGCCACTAAGTATGTGTGTACGCGGTGATTCACTACACAAGTGTATAGTAAAGATAGGTTTATTACCAACACAAATCACACTCAGTTATCAGACACCAAATATATAACACAGTAAATCTATTCACAGTATAATATTAGTATACCTCAATACATATTATAACTTAATATGTATCAAGTATACAAATACTACACGTGGCACAGTACTAGTATAATAACACATTAACAGTACCCATACAATCCTATACTAGTACCCACAGTGTATTGAGGGGGCTTAGCGCGTGAGCCAGCTCCATACATCATCCCCCACACCAGGACATGCTATTACATCGTCGTGGGTGAAGGTGTTGAGCTGATCGTGGGGTGTTTTGCAACACCACCACAGGGGGAATGAAGCATTACACGGTTCCCATTTAAATCGATTGGATGTCCATGGCATGCACATGTTGGGTCCTCCAAAACAAAAGATATTCTTTGTAACTGTTCTGAGTTCTAGCTAATGGATGAGGGTCCTGAATGGGGAACTTTCTCTTAGAACTCAGAATTCTTAATAGGGCATTTGTAAAAGCATTTTCTTAACCAGAGAACTCATTTAAGGACTTCTTGACATAGTTGTTTTTTTGTGTGTGTAATTTCAAAATGTATTTAAAAAATGCATACAGTTTAAAGCGTTTTTGACATGCTATTTTACTGGTGTTTTTTAAATAGTTTTCTTTTTTACAAGCATTGCCTGAAAATATGCCATACCTCCTTCAGCATGCTGTGTTTTCATATAAAGGCCACTGACCTCAAATACGCTCCTAAAACACCATAAACTAAAACGCTACCTGTGTTTCTCTTGATATTTTCTTATATCCTTATAGACTCCATAAAAACATCTAGACCAAATATATTAGCCCTCCCACCAATGAAAAAAAAAGTAGCAAAAACCTATGTGAAAAACACTGCTAAGCACTGTGTGTGAAAATATCTGACAGGTTAACTCAAATCTGAATGTCACATGAATTGTCAAATTATCATTTATTCTAGTTCACACTATTGATTTTTATTTTTAATTTTTTTTATTCAAATTTATTTTAGTGTTAGCAGTGCTAACTTTTACATCTCACACGTCTTACTTCTTGATAGTATTCAAGACTTTCTTAATAACAGAACAGGTTCCATAGAGTCAATATGACTGGTATGTAATGAAATCAATTTATTTTCTAGACGTCATCCCGGTGACAGAATAATAAATTAGATTGCAGTATTGGACACTAATCAATGCAATTTTGGCATCAGACAATGTATTAAGTAGAAAATATATTCTGCAGATTTTGGATTTACAGGAAAAAGTATTTTTTTACAAATCTTATTGCCTCCCAGTTTTATTCTAAAACTTTAAAATCTAGTTGAAATTATTCTCTTTATATCATAGGGAAAGTTATATTCAAAAACCAAAGATTGGTTTGGATACAGATTTTTTTAATATTCAGATTATGAGATTGCTTTGATCAAAGCACAACACTGTGCACTATAAAACCTATAGCTACATATTCACAGTCATAAATGCACAGTCCAAAGGCTTAGGATAAAGCAGCTGTGGCTGTGTAACGCTTACAAGTTCATTTTGTTTGCAGAAAGTAAAACTGCAAGAGGCATTTTGGAATGATGTAATACATGCCAAAATTATATGACAACACTTTCAAATTTAGATTTTGTCAATTTTCACATTATTTTGTTTTACAGTCATATTTTATGTTTATAAGGTTTTAACAAAAGGAAAATATGCAAGTGTAAAATTACAAGTTTTTCATCTGCTAAATGGTTTAGCCCATGACTAAATTATACATTTATCATATTACACTATTTTGCTCTGTAATATGTTGTATCCTAATGTTCTTATTATAAATTATTTTTTGTTTGTCAGGTAACATCTTATCAATCTGCATTATAAATTTAGCTAGTGGTGATAAGGGACAGCTAAAGCACATTTGGGGAGTGCGCAAAAAACTAAGAGCACCTCGTGTGCCAAATGCATGTGTTTTAAACACATTTTCCCCCTTTTTGTTTTGAAGAGCATACAAACAGGGGTAATATGAATAAAATGTACAATTTTCTGGTGCAAAATATTGATACACATGTATGCTAGCCAAGAGTTGTTGTCAGGGCCGTATTTAGAGTCGGTGCTGCCCTAGGCAATTTTACTGCTGACGCCCCCATAACTCCCGAAGTTATGGAGACAGCTTAGCTCGCTGACATTGCGGCTCCAGCGCTGGATCCAGGAACCAAAAACAAGCGGTAAGCCGCCATACTGACGACAGCGCCTAACAACAGGATACACCAACGCCCAGTAAGATTAAGTGCCTGACGAAGGTCTTCGGACCGAAACGTTGCACGCACTAAGCCCCTTGCATCGAATCCAATAAAACTAAAGAATTTAAAACCCACATTTTGTGTTCCGAATACTTCTTCAAATACGATTGTGTTGGGACCCTATTCGTGCACCTTCTTTGGTCCAGTGCATTCTGAACCAATATCTACTACACAGAATTAGTTTGTAGTCTGTAAAAAGGGAGACACATAGGTCTGCATAGGAGCTGTAGACACAAAATCAATATTTTAAATAAAGACTTTTTGCATATTTGTATCTATTTTCCAACTTTAAGTAGGACAATGCCATATGTGGAATAAACAAGAACACATCAAAAACAAAGATACGTGGATAAACCCGACGTACATTTCATAAAGATACAACAAACATGCATTTTGTTTCATCTTTACAATTCTGAAATTACATTTGCTTGTATTACATTTAAATTAAAGGTAACTGTTTCTAACAAAGCAGCCTCAGAGGTCCCCTGCAGGTTTTCTTGGTTATACCAGTTATGATATCTAAATGGGCGAACCAGTTTATCTGTTTCCTGCTTGGTGTAATAAAATAGTTTCCTTTTATTTCTACTGGATATAACTACTTTATAAAAATACCAGAGCACAAATTGGGTTGAATAAGGCTTACTCTTTCTTCTTTGTTTTGAAAAGAGTAATTTGTCCGGGGCGTCCTATTTCCCTACTCCTGTTTGCTATACTTTATAGAATCCATGGCATTATAAAATAGGTTACACCTATTCATTAGGTGTTTTTAATTTCAGAAGGGAGAATAAAATATCTAGTTGTGTCATATATATATATATATATATATATATACAGGGTGGGCCATTTATATGGATACACCTAAATAAAATGAAAATGGTTGGTGATATTAACTTCCTGTTTGTGGCACATTAGTATATGGGAGGGGGGAAACTTTTCAAGCTGGGTGTTGACTGTGGCGGCCATTTTGAAGTCGGCCATTTTGTATCCAACTTTAGTTTTTTCAATGGGAAGAGGGTCATGTGACACATCAAAGTTATCGAGAATTTCACAAGAAAAACAATGGTGTGCTTGGTTTTAACGTTACTTTATTCTTTCATGAGTTATTTACAAGTTTCTGACCAATTATAAAATGTGTTCAAAGTGCTGCCCATTGTGTTGGATTGTCAATGCAACCCTCTTCTCCCACTCTTCACACACTGATAGTAACACCGCAGAAGAAATGCTAGCACAGGCTTCCAGTATCCGTAGTTTCAGTTGCTGCACATCTCGTATCTTCACAGCATAGACAATTGCCTTCAGATGACCCCAAAGATAAAAGTCTAAGGGGGTCAGATCGGGAGACCTAGGGGGCCATTCAACTGGCTCACAACGACCAATCCACTTTCCAGGAAACTGTTCATCTAGGAATGCTCGGACCTGACACCCATAATGACATAAATAACTCATGAAAGAATAAAGTATTGTTAAAACCAAGCACACCATTGTTTTTCTTGTGAAATTCTCGATAAGTTTGATGTGTCACATGACCCTCTTCCCATTGAAAAAACTAAAGTTGGATACAAAATGGCCAACTACAAAATGGCCGCCATGGTCAACAGCCAGCTTGAAAAGTTTCCCCCCTCCCATATACTAATATGCCACAAACAGGAAGTTAATATCACCAACCATTCCCATTTTATTTAGGTGTATCCATAAAAATAGCCCACCCTGTATATATATATATATATATATATATATATATATATGTGTGTGTGAAGGATTTGCGATTTGCCTGACACAGCTTCTGTGTCGACGCCCATGGTTAATCAGCCTGCATCTGTTCCTAGGTCTGCTAGAGTGACTCGATCTGCTAACACTCAGGCTGGTAGGCTGAGGAGTGGGAGAGCCTATCACAGCCTGGCCAGACGGTTCTAGCTCCCGCACTTGGTCTACTTATACCTTCATTTGCTGCTTGTCCTTTGCCTGTGATTCTCTTGTTTCCTGGCTCTGCTGTTCCTGCTGTTACCATTGACCTCTGCTTCATATTGACCCTGGCTTGACTGACTATTCTCCTGCTCTGCATTTGTTACCACATACACTCCTGGTTTGACTCGGCTCGTCCACTACTCTGTTGCTCACAGTGTCTCGTGGGCAACTGCCCCACATCCCTTTGCTTTTGTGTTCCCTTGTCTTGTTTGTCTGTCGTGCACATATTGAGCGTAGGGACCGTCGCCCAGTTGTACGTCGTCGCCTAGGATGGGCTGTGCAAGTAGGCAGGGACTGAGTGGTGGGTAGATTAGGGCTCACCTGACTGTCTCCCTATCCTGACATTACAATATATATATATATATATATATATATATATATATATATATATATATATATATATATATATATATATATATATATATATATATATATATGTATATACAGTGTAGGAAATAAGTATTTGATCCCTTGGTGATTTTGTAAGTTTGCCCACTGTCAAAGACATGAACAGTCTAGAATTTTTAGGCTAGGTTAATTTTACCAGTGAGAGATAGATTATATATATATAAAAAAAAAAAAGAAAATCACATTGTCAAAATTATATATAATTATTTGCATTGTGCACAGAGAAATAAGTATTTGATCCCCTACCAACCATTAAGAGTTCAGCCTCCTCCAGACCAGTTACACGCTTCAAATCAACTTGGTGCCTGCATTAAAGACAGCTGTCTTAAATGGTCACCTGTATAAAAGACTCCTGTCCACAGACTCAATTAATCAGTCTGACTTTAACCTCTACAATATGGGCAAGACCAAAGAGCTTTATAAGGATGTCAGGGACAAGATCATAGACCTGCACAAGGCTGGAATGGGCTACAAAACCATAAGTAAGACGCTGGGTGAGAAGGAGACAACTGTTGGTGCAATAGTAAGAAAATGGAAGACATACAAAATGATTGTCAATCGACATCGATCTGGGGCTCCATGCAAAATCTCACCTCGTGGGGTATCCTTGATCCTGAGGAAGGTAAGAGCTCAGCCAAAAACTACACGGGAGGAACTTGTTAATGATCTCAAGGCAGCTGGGACCACAGTCATCAAGAAAACCATTGGTAACACATTACGCCGTAATGGATTAAAATCCTGCAGTGCCCGCAAGGTCCCCCTGCTCAAGAAGGCACATGTACAGGCCCGTCTGAAGTTTGCAAATGAACATCTGGATGATTCTGAGAGTGATTGGGAGAAGGTGCTGTGGTCAGATGAGACTAAAATTTAGCTCTTTGGCATTAACTCTACTCGCCGTGTTTGGAGGAAGAGAAATGCTGCCTATGACCCAAAGAACACCGTCCCCACTGTCAAGCATGGAGGTGGAAACATTATGTTTTGGGGGTGTTTCTCTGCTAAGAGCACAGGACTACTTCACCGCATCAATGGGAGAATGGATGGAGCCATGTACCGTCAAATCCTGAGTGACAACCTCCTTCCCTCCACCAGGACATTAAAAATGGCTCGTGCCTGGGTCTTCCAGCACGACAATGACCCGAAACATACAGCCAAGGCAAGAAAGGAGTGGCTCAAAAAGAAGCACATTAAGGTCATGGAGTGGCCTAGCCAGTCTCCAGACCTTAATCCCATCGAAAACTTATGGAGGGAGCTGAAGATCCAAGTTGCCAAGCGACAGCCTCGAAATCTTAATGATTTACAGATGATCTGCAAAGAGGAGTGGGCCAAAATTCCATCTAACATGTGTGCAAACCTCATCATCAACTACAAAAAACGTCTGACTGCTGTATTTCTGTCAATCACTGATAGAGAAAAGAGGCTGCTGATTAAAAATAAAATAAAAAGCATTTCATACGTACCCGGTCGTTGTCTTGGTGACGAGTCCCTCTTCTTCCTCCAGTCCGACCTTCTTTCCTGACGCGGCATCCTGTGATTGGCTGAAGAGGCGGTCACGTGGGATGAAGCGTCATCCCTGGAGGCCGGCATCTGACATCATCCTGACGTGCGTGACCGCCACTACAGCCTGTGATTGGCTGCAGAGGCCGCTGCAGCCTGTGATTGGCTGCAGAGGCCGCTGCAGCCTGTGATTGGCTGCAGAGGCGGTCACGTGGGATGAAGCGTCATCCCTGGAGGCCGGCCTTCTGACGTCATCCTGACGTGCGTGACCGCCACTACAGCCTGTGATTGGCTGCAGCGGCGACATGGATGAAACGTCATCGCTGGAGGCCGGACAGGAGGAATGTAAGTATGAACGTATTTTTTTATTTTTTTTATTACATTAAAATTGGATTTTCCGCGCGCCGAGCATGGTGCTGTCAAGGTTGCTGAAAGAGTTAGTGCAGCCCATTAACTCTTTCAGCACCCTGGACAGTACAATGCTCGGCGCACGGAAATTACAGGTTCGGTCCGAATCAAACTTTTTCGTGAAATTCGGCGAACCAGCCGAATCTAACTTTTCATAAGTTCGCTCATCTCTACTTGCCAACAAGGGTTTTGCCACCAAGTATTAAGTCTTGTTTGCCAAAGGGATCCAATACTTATTTCTCTGTGCACAATGCAAATAAATATATATAATTTTGACAATGTGATTTTCTGTTTTTTTTTTTTATATAATCTATCTCTCACTGGTAAAATTAACCTAGCCTAAAAATTCTAAACTGTTCATGTCTTTGACAGTGGGCAAACTTACAAAATCAGCAAGGGATCAAATACTTATTTCCTTCACTGTATATATATATATATATATATATATATATATATATATATATATATATATATATATCTACCAGGAATTTTGGCAATACTTGGTCATCCAGATATACTGGTCAAAGTCTGCTCTCCTTCCTTTGGAACATTGGCAGACATAAGTTTAACTGGGAATCTTCAGGTAGTAAAATTTGTGAAAAATTTCATTATTTGGGCAGTATGTTCTCTAAAACTCTTTAGGAATTTATTTATCTGAATATTATACCTTTGCTGAACGTCCTTAGACATACACTAAGGTAAAGACTTGGTTTCCTCTTCCTACGACCAAAAGAATCACTATAGTGAAGATGGTTATTCTTACAATAGTTTTACATGTTTTAAGTAATTCCTCCATTTGGATATCTAAAAAAATATTTTTTACAATATTGGAATCTATTTCAAGTGAGCGTATCTTGCAGGGTAAGAAAAAAACATATATAAAATATAGTAAATTATGTCTAATTATCTTCTAATTTCAAAAATGGGTTTTGCACTCCCAGATATTCATATATATTTTCATTCAAGCCAGTTACAGCACTTGATCAATTTCCTCAATCTTAAAATAATCTCAGATAATAACAATTGGTTTTCAACTTGTTTAGTAATGGTCATATTAAATCTTTACACATTATGCAGCAAACATTTAAATATGAATATTTAAGTATTGCTGAAAATTTGTTTAATTGGGAAAATAGAAAAGGGGTCATATCGGTCCTATATAGGCACTTAATATCTAATTTTATTATGTGGAAAGTATTCACGAATCAAGAAAAATGGGAAAGGGATGCATATATGTAATGACAGTACTTGTCAAGGGTCATGTATTTACAGTGGAGTAAACAAAGTATCACTAAATTATTCTCATCAGTTTTCACAATGTATGTCAAATCATCATTTAAATTACACTACTGAATTTTTTTTCCGGATAGGATGAAGGGATTTCTTTTCCTGTAACACATGTGGTATGTCTCTTCCAGATCTAATAAACTGGACTTGGCAATGTCCAAAACATTCTAAATATTTGACCCAAGTATTGGAATATGGAATAGTTAAATTAGACACTGATATAAATAAAACCCTTATATTGTTGGAGGATTATTCAGATAAGCCATATTTAACCCCTTAATGACCGGCCTATTTTAAACCTTAATGACCAAGCCATTTTTTACGTTTTTCCATCGTCGCATTCCAAGAGCTATAACTTTTTTATTTTTGCGTCAACATAGCTGTATAAGCTCTTGTTTTTTGCGGGACAAGTTGTATTTTTTTAATAGCGCCATTTTGAGATACATATTATTTATTGATTGACTTTTATTAACTTTTTTTGGGGGGGGAATAGAAAAAAACCTGAAATTTCGCCACTCTTTTTCGCGTCTTAAATCTACGCCGTTTACCGTGTGATATAAATAACACAATAACTTTATTCGGCAGGTTGTTACGATTGCAACGATACCAAATTTGTATAGTTTTTGTATGTTTTACTACTTTTACACAGTAAAAATGCTTTTTTTTCAAAATTATTTGTTTTTGTGTGTCCATATTTGAAGAGCCGTAACGTTTTTATTTTTTTGCCAATGCGGTTGTATGAGGGCTTTTTTTTGCGGGAAGACTTGTAGTTTTTATTGGTACCATTTTGGAGTAGATGCGACTTTTTGATCACTTTTTAGCACATTTTGTTTAAGTCAGAATTCACAGAAAACAGCAATTTTTCCATAGTTTTTTATTAGATTTTTTACGGCGTTCACCGTGCGGTTTAAATAATGCTATAGATTTATAGTCGGGGACGCGGCGATACCAAATATGTGTAACTTTTTAACTTTATTTTGGTTTTATAATAGTAAAGCATTTTGTAAGGGGAAAAGGTGGGTTTTTCATTTTATTTCACATTTTTTTTTTAATTAACTTTATCAAACTTTTTTTTAACTTTTTTACTAGTCCCACTAGGGGACTTTAATATTCGACTCTCCGATCGCATTTATAATACACTTCAATACTTTTGTATTGCAGTGTATTACTGTCTGTCCGTTTAAAATGGACAGGCATCTGCTAGGTCATGCCTCCGGTATGATCTAGCAGGCATTCGCGCCAGGCAGACCTGGGGGTCTTTATTAGGCCCCCGGCTGCCATTGGAGACACAGACACCCGGCGATCGTATCGCCGGGTGTCGGTGGGAGAGAGAGGGAGCTCCCTCCCTCTCTCCAAAACCACTGAGATGTGGCGCTCGCTATTGCACACCGCATCTGAAGGGTTAAACGGGTGAGATCGATACTTATATCGATCTCACACGGCAGAGAAGGGACACCCCCAGCCCTCAGCTGCCTCTATCAGCTGAGAGCAGGGAGATTTGACAGCTCCCTGCTCTGTTTACTTATTCCGATGCAGCGACGTAAAAAGGTATATGCATCAGAATAAAGCCCGTTAGTGGCCGGCGTTAAAAGGCGTATTGGCGGTCACTAACGGGTTAAGAGAGAAAAGTTACTGGCCCAGTTGGAGATCCTGAAAAATTGAGGCACAACAACTCCAAAAATAGAAAAATCAGGTGTACAATTCTGTTTACATCCCCACACCATCTAGCATTTGTTATTCAATGTCCGGGTCTTGAGTCCATCTAAGCCAAGGTTTGAACAGTTTTGTGGGGCGTTTTTTAAGATATAGTTTATTATGACATTATAGAGTATTGATAAAGTTGGCTTATGTGGACCTTAGCCTACAGTATTACGCACGTGTGTATGTGTGTGTGTGTGTGTGTGTGCGTGCGTGCGTGCCTGCGTGCGGGATTCCATAAATAAGTTCAGAGTTCTGGTCTTGTAAAAGTAGTGAACTTGCATACTGCATATAAAATGCTTCTCTGGTAGTAAGAATTTGCTTTTAAATTCCCCCTGGTATAGCCATCTCCTTTCTTCTTTGTACATGAAGTAAGTCCCTTGCTACTTTGAGGTCCTTCTCCTGCCAAGTCTTGTAATACTCAGACCAACTTTGCGGTAGTTTTGTTTGTAACTATAAAGGCATGTGTTTTGAAATATTGAAGAGAGTTTAAAAAAAAAATAATCTATTTCCATGCCATCAATGTATCCCTCAATAACATTTAAGCATGTGACTATAGGTGGGAGTTTGGCAAATGTTGTGTGGAGTAAGGCTTTTAGATCCCATGGAGCCTCTAAAACGTCTTCTAGGTCCACATTTGAATAGAAAGTGGTGTTGGGCAACCAATCTATGGCATGCATAAATAGGCTGACCATATTATACCCTCAATTTAGTCCTCCCTCTACCCTGCATAGCATCAAATTCTGTAATGCTATACATGGCTTTTTCCCAGACCTAATGAAATGGGTGAGAAGGCTGTGTTGAGTCTTGACACATTTGAATGCTTAACTAGCAATGGCAAATTCTTGAGGGGGTATAATAGTCTGGGGAAACTAATTATTTTAATTAGGTGGCATCTGCCCAGAAATAAGAGGCAGATTTATTCTTGATGAAATAAAGCCATAAAAATAATTCATAAGGTGTGAATATCCTTTAAATAGGATGTTATAAAATACTTGTAATTAACTTTTTGCTCTAAATTGATTACATAATAACAAGAATAAATTGTAAAATTCATAATTATTGCAATTTGTACAATAATGCTGGATACATTTATGAATAATTTGCTTTTATGATGTATTGCCTTGTTCAAAAGTTATTTAAGGTGATTGTTGCATGTACATTTTTATACTGTGTTTCCTGGTTCTATATTAAAAAAATAAAATGTTTTTACATTACCAATAATATGCAATCTCCGATTGTTGAACTTTTATATGCCTCCAGGTTTGTTTCACAAACATTTTATGTGTTTTCTAAACATAAAAGAATGTAGCCCAGACTCAGCGCAGCGGGCGACTGTAAAAGCATATAAATTTTGCATCAAAGTTATAAAATGGTACAAAGAAAATTGAAACTTAACCCTAATTGATCTAATTTGGATCAAAATTTACAATTTCAAAAATTATTTTTTAGCATTTTAATAGAACGATCAGCTGACAGGTTTTAGATGCAAGTTATGTTTTAAACTTTTATTCCTGTCAGTTCAAATTTAGAAGCACACCAGCTGTATTATCTAGTAAAGTGGCAAATATAGTTTCCAACCAGTAGGGGAAT